>NC_072381.2:25175227-25478181 GCF_028885625.2 Pongo pygmaeus | reverse complement strand
AATAAATACTGGAGGGAAAAAAGCCTTTTGATAGAAAATTCCCAACTACAGATATTTACTTTGTTCCCTGCCTGAACGAAGATGAATATTTTAACTTTGGATATGTTCTGTTCTTGGACATATATAAGTTAATGTGATACAATTACATGGCAATCTGAAAATTACGTTCCTCTCCATCATTTGAGCTGAACCTATAAATAAATAAATCTTAGCCCAAATAAGAAATTGTTTAAAAATGAATCTCTAGATTTGGAGCACTGGAACTGAACTCCCATTTGTAATCGAATGCTGTGATTAAATAAAAATAGCATGGGAAATGGAAACCTTGGTTCTATATGGAATCAGCCCCAAACCATGTGGTTGGTCCTGATGAGTCATTTAACTCACATGTTTAAAATTTCTCACTTGTAAAATAAAAGAGCAGGACTAGATGCTCTTCAGAATTCTGAAGTACCCTGATTAATCATCCTTTTATACTTTTATTTGGGAAGTGATAAAGCTGATTAAAAACACTTGTGTTCAAACCCCGAAATCTACTATTTAGGAGGTAGGATGACTTGAGCAAGTGGTTGACCTCACAGTGCCTGAGTTTCTTTATTAGTAACATAAAAGTTGTGATGATTAAATGGGTTAATATGTGAAGCATGGTTAAAACAGTGTTTCACACATAGTATGCATTACGCATGTTTTAGCTATTATTATTTTACCCCCCTAACTTTCAGTAATGGAAATGTGGATATAAGAATGTAAAAATTATGTTACAATGGGAGTTCCACATGAGCTAATCCAAACCCAAGGACTTGGTGATTTGCAGATGTATTCCATGCATATATATTCTACATTTTCATATTCTCCCACTAAAACGTAATTGATTGGTACTGCCAGCTTCTACTTGGGATGCAGAAGGTTGCAAAGGGCATTGCTTCCAACCTCAATAAAATAAAAATAGCCAATAAAATGGCAGACAATATGAAAACCTCTAACTTTTCTTGAAATCATTAGAGAGCCGAGGGGGTAGAGCAACAACCTCTAACCCCAAATCTAAGGAAAGGCAGGTACTTGCAAGGACAGACAAGATGTATGCATTTGCTTACAGACACTGTCAGATGCCAGTAACAATTCAGCTAAAATTTTAAGTAAATTGGTAAAGGTTAAACGTGGGCTAGTCAAGAGTATAAAATGTTAGAGAACCACATATAAGGAGCCACATATAAAAGAGATTCATACCACCTTCATGCTCTTCTTCACTTTCTCACAGTCCTGACTTGCTGCTCACCAATATAAACAAACAAAAAAAGATTGGTGAGGGTCCTAAGATAGCATCCTTCAAGATTTTGGACATGAAATGAAGGGGGGTAATAAAAAAAGGACTCAAAAAGAGACATGAAAACCCACCTAAATCCACCTTTCTTTTCTCCTCTACAAAACAAATGCCTTCAAGTACTGGTGGAGGGTCAAGAAAGATGCTCACCCTTAGGGCACTAGTGAAAATCAACTGAAGCTAGGAGAAAAGAAAAGGAAAGAAAACTCCCTACATCTTGGGGAAGAGCAGTGGAAAATCAACAGAAGCTAGGGAAAAAGAAAAGGAAAAAAATCTGTCTACATCTTGGGGAAAAGCAGGAATACAACTAGGAATGGAATAGGAGCACTGAGAAAATCATAACCCTAAGAAATGAGTCTTAGGGCACAGTATCTGCCTAAAATAGAAGCTTAATTAGTACTATAATAAAAATCCCCCCAACCCTCACCACAAGGATAGTAGGCATCAAGTAACAATGGTATACCACAGGGAGATTAAGCAAGAAAGGGGAGAGAAATTCTCTCTAAGGCACAGCACAAAGGGAAGACCTGAAGCTTAGTGCAGAGCAGACACTTAGAAAAAACTGGGGCAAACTACCATCACCCTAAACACAAGGTAACAACTACTGAAATGGCAAGCTGGTGGTACAATGAGGGTAACCATAGCAACAATTCCAAAACCAGACCAATTCCTGTCCTTATTGAATGAAATGCCACACTGAAAGCTTAACATACAGAAAGGCATACCCATTTACAGGCAAAAAAAAAAAAAAAAAAAAAGCTATCTACTTCTGTGGCTACTGTCTTACACCAAATGCATAAACTTCTACAAAAAAGTTATGAGCCATCAAAAAATTCAGAAAAAAAAAACCACTGTCAAGACACAAAGTGATCTAAGGAGCTAAATACAAATATCACACACGTAATAACTATTAGAGAGTCTAAAATACTATTATTGATATGTTAATGGTGCTAATGAAAAAGGTAGACAACATGTAAGAACAGATGAGTAACTTCAGTAAAAAGATAAAAACCATAAGAAAAAAAATCTAATGCAAACGTTACAGTGAAAAGCACAGTAACAAAGATAAAGAATGCCTTTGATAGTCTAATCAGTAGACTTGACAGAGCCAAATAAGGAAACAGTGAACTTAGAGACAGGCCAATAGAAAGTACCCAAACTAATGCAAGAGAAAAACAGAGTGGGAGGCAAGGGGAAGGATCAAAACAGAGCATCCGAGATATATGAGGGAACATTTGATTTAATAAAAACACAAAACCACAAATCCAAGAGGCTCAGATAACCCCAAGTAAAATATATACTAAAATACAAGAAAGAGGGAAAAAATGCATGCACACACACATCTAGGCATATCATATTCAAACAGCTGTTAACTAAAAATAAAGAAAAAATATTGAAGGTCACCAGAGAAAAAGGAAATATTACATAGACGGAAACAATGACAAGAATGACAGTAGACTTCCAATAAGAAGCACTGCAAGTCAGAAGACAATGGAATGCCACCTTTAAAGTGCTGAAAGAAAAGGAAAACGTCAACCCAGAATTTTATAGCCAGTGAAATTACCTTTCAAGAGTAAAGGAGAATCTAAGATTTTTCTCAGGTAAACCAAAGGAGAATTTTTTGCCAGCATACCTGTAAATGTTTGATTTTAGGTGTCAACTTGACTGGATTAAGGAATACCTAGAAACCTGATAAAGCATCACTTTTGAGGTGTCTGTGAAGGTTTTATTCAAAGAAGATTGGCATGTGAGTCCGATGGGGTTAGAGAAGATCCACCCTCAAAGTGGGTGAGTACCATCCAATCCATCAGGGATCCAGAGGGAAAAAACAAACAAAGGAAGGGCAAATGTGTTGATCTATCTGCAGAAACTGGAATACACTTTTCTCATCCTGTCCTTGGATAACTCCAAGTTCCCCAGGCTTTTGACTCCAGGACTTACACTAGTGCCTCCTGAGGTTCTCAGGCCATTGGCTTCCCTGGTTCTGAGGCCTTCAAATTTAGACTGAACCATGCTACCAACATCCCACGGTCTCCAGCTTAGAGAACAGCCTGTCATGAGGCTGAGGCCTCTATAATCACATGAGCCAATCCCCCCACTAAATCTCCTCTCAGATGCTAGATGATAGACAGACACATACATACATACATACATATCAATACATACGTGTGTGTGTGTGTATAGAGAGAGAAGGGGAAAGAGAGGGGGAAAGAGATCTGTATCTATATCTCATTGATTCTATTTGCCTGGAAAACCCTGGCTAATACAATACCTACAATAAAAACAATATTAAAAGAGTTCTTCAGGCAGAAATAATATCATACTAGACAGAAATGTAGATTTATGCACATGCATACACACACACACACACATAATGAATAGAACTGGAAATGCAGTAAAGGAAAAATATACAGAATTACCTTTTATTTGTAAATTATCTAAAAGATAACTAGCAGCCTAAATAAAAAATAATAGCAATGTATTGTGTGTATAGTATATAGGAAAGTAAAATAACATAAAATAGCACAAAGAATAAGAAGTAATTAGGAAAAAAATGCTATAAAGTATTTATACTATATTGAAACAGTATATTATTTTAAGGTAGACTTTAGGTAAATAAGATACATATTGTAAACCATACAGTAACCACTAAAATATTTGAAAGAATGGAGTATAAATAAAAAGACAACATTGGAGGTAAAATGGAATAATAATATCCAACTTTTTAAAAAGAAGACAGAAAAAGAGAAAAAATAAAGAACAAGAATAAAAAGTGCATAGCAAGACATTATATTTTAATCCAAGCATATCATTAATTACATTAAATGTAAATGATTTAAATATATGAATTAAAAGACAGATTGTCAGACTGAATAAAACTCTAAACCTAAATATATGCTATATAAAAGAAAATTTATCCTAAACATAAAAACAAAGATATGTTAAAGACAAAGACACAGAAAAAAACATATTATTCCAACATGAATTAAAACAAAACTAGAATAGGCATATTAATATCAGAAAAAGTAGACTTCAGAACAGGAACAATACCATACATAAAGAGAGACATTACATAATTAATGGTAAAAATGACATTCCCCAAAAAGACATAAAAATTCTATATATACATGCAACTAACACCAGAGCTTCAAAATATTAATATGTGAAGCGAAAACTAATCAAATTAAAAGAAAAATAGACAAACCCACACTTGTAGCTGGAGACTTCAAGACTCCTCACACAGAAACTGACAGAATAAGTACACAGAAAATCAGTAAGACTATAAAAGCCCTGAACAACACTATCAACCAATTTGATCCACTTGTCATTCATAGAACACTCTATCCAACAAGAGTAGAATATATCTTACTTTCAAGTATTCATGGAATACTTACCAGGACAGACAATACTCTGGGCCACAAATGTCCTTAACAAATTAAGAAGAATACATATCATACAAAGTATGTTTCTTGACCACACAGTAATTCAATTAGCAATCAATAACAGAAAAATAGCATGGAAATCCCCAAATACTTAAAATTAATACAATTATAAATGAACTGTGGGCCAAGTGGGAAGTTTCAAGAAGAATTTAAATATATTTTGAACTAAATTAAAATAAAAATACAATATATCAAAATTGATTGAATTCAGCAAAAGCAATGCTTATGAGAAAAAAAATTGTTTTAGATTATTTATATTAGAAAAGAAAAATGGTCTCCACTCAGTAATCTAAGCTTCTGACTAAAAAATAGAAAAAGAAGAAATTAAGTATCAAGTAAGGAGAAAGAGTAAAAATATGAGCAAAAATCAATGAAATTGGAAAAACAAAATAATACAGAAAATCAACAAAACCAAAAGTGAGTTATTTTAAAAGATTAACAACATTAAACCAGTTATGCCTAGTGTTCCATTATTTGAACACTAAGCTTCCGGGAGTTATTTATATCCTACTGCTCAAGGTCATCACCAATGTCTGATTTTTCACAAAAAAGAATTTGCAATCTTCAGCATAAATGAGTTAATAAATTTCTAGTGTGACTAAAAGAGAGAAGACATGAATTATCAATATTATAAATTAAAGAGAGAAAATTGCTAAAAACCCTACAAACATTAAAAGAATAAGAAAACACTATGAAAAATTCTATGCCCATAAATGCGAAAACTTAAATAAAATTACCAGTTCCTTGAAAGGCACAAACTATTCCAGAAGAAATAGATAATCTTAACAGTGCTATACCTGGTAAGGAAATTGAATTTGTAGTTTAAAATCTTCCAACAAAGAAAACCTCAGCTCTAAATGATTTCACTCTGGAATTCTGCTAAATATTTAAGGAATATATACTCTGAACTCTACAAAATCTCTTCCACAGAATAAAAGGGATAAAACACTTCCCCAGTCATTTTATGAGGCCAGCATTATTCTGATGTCAAAACCAGAAAGACATTAAAAAAAAAGAAAACTAGAGACTGATACCTCTCATTATCATAGACACAAAAATCCGTAACAAAATATTAGAAAACACTGAGCAATATATAATAAGACATCACAAATAAGAATATTTAGCATATACAGAGAACTCAGATAATTCATAAGAAAGCAAACAATACAATTGAAAAATGAGCACACACACTCAAAAATTAAGCAGAAACTTCACCAATAAGATGTATGAATGGCAAAGAAGCACAAGAAAATATGCTCAACATTATTAGTCATAAGGGAAATACAAATTAAAACCAGAAGTACACACGTATCTATGAGACGGACTAACATTATTTTAAAACTGAAAATTGAAAGTGATGGCAAGGATGCAAAACGAACGGAACTCTCAGAAACTGCTAGTGAGGATACAGAATGATAGAGCTACTTTGGAAAACTGTGTGTCTCTTTCTTAGAAGGTTTAGCACTCATTTACTATATGCCAGTCCCACACCTAGGTATATACCAAGAGAAATAAAAACTTATGTTGACACAAAAACCTGTACATGAATATTTATAAATTGTAAGCATAATTGTTAAGAAACTGTAAATTTGATACATGGAATGTACTTCAACTGGTGAATGGATATTATGTTACAATCCCTACAATGGAATACCACTTAGCGATAAAAAGAAACAAACTATTAACACATACAACAATATGAATGAATATCTCAAGCGACAAAAAGAACCAAACTATTAACATATACAACAATATGAATGAATATCTCATGGATTATGATAAATAAAAGAAGCCAGACTGAAAGGGCCAAATACTGTATCATTTATTTATATGATTTTCTGGAAAATGCAACACTTTATGGGAGGAGAACAAAATTAGTGGTTACCAGGGGTCTAGGGTGAGGGCTAGCGGATGATTTTAAAGGGGCATCACAAAGAAGTTTGGGGAACGATTGACCTGTTTTGTTGCTTGATTATGATGACGGATAAATACTCAAATCTTTGAGTTCATCAAAACTAATAGATATGTGTACCAAAAAGTTAATTTTAGTTGATGCAAATTTAAAAAGTAAATGTAAAATTGGTAAAAGAAAAAATTCAAATCATTCTTTCTATTGAGATTACATTTCTATGTCTACACTGGTATCCTTGTAATGGATCTTCACATTTTATACTCAATGAAAAAATGTCATTGGAAATTATGATTTTTAAATCTAACTTGAGATTTTGTTGATCCTCTGTATTGCATGTCTTCTATTTCACTAATTCTGCTCTTTACTATTTCCTTCCTTTTACTTTCTCTTGGCCTATTCTACTCTTTTCTAAGTTTCTTATGTTAGTTACATACTTCATTGATTTTCAGCCTTTTTTTCCTCCTTAAATGATTATGGAGTAATTTCTAAAGTGCCATTTTAATTACATCCCAAATTTTTGATATTTATTATTTTCATTATTTTTAGTTGTTTTTGTTGTTGTTTTGAGACAGAGTCTCAATCTGTCATGCAGGCTGGAGTGCAGTGGTGCAATCTTGGCTCACTGCAGCCTTGACCTCCCATGTTCAAGCAGTCCTCTCACTTAAGCCTCCCAAGTAGCTGGGACTATAGTCATGTGCCACCATGCCCAGCTATTTTTTTTTTTTTTTGTATTTTTGGTAGAGGCAAGGTTTCACCATGTTGCCCAGGCTGGTCTCAAACTCCCGGGCTCAAGTGATCCACCTGCCTTGGCCTCCCAAGGTGTTGCGATTACAGGTGTGAGCCACCCCATCCAGCCTAACTGTATTTTTTCATTTGAATTTTGATTTCTTTTTTTTTCTTTAACCAATGGGTTACTTACAGGTCATTTAATTTAACCTAGGAAAAGATGGAGAAGAGATTCTTTTTTGTTTTAACTGATGAGTAATTTATTTATTTATTTATTTTTTGAGATAGAGTTTCACTCTTGTTGCCCAGGCTGGAGTATAGTGGCATAATCTTGGCTCACTGCAACCTCCACTTCCAAGGTTCAAGCGATTATCGTGCCTCGGCCTCTCCAGTATCTGAGATTACAGGTGCATACCACCATGCCTGGCTAATTTTTGCATTTTTAGTAGAGAGGGGATTTTGCCATGTTGGCCAGGCTGGTCTCCAACTCCTGGCCTCAAGTGATCCACCCACCTCAGCCTCCCAAAGTGCTGGGATTATAGGCACGAGCCACCACGTCCAGCCTGATGAGTAATTTAACTGCAGAGGCACAGCATGTGGTCAGTATACTAGCTCTTTGAAATGTGTTGATTCAGATTCAAGTTTCTTGGTAAAAGAATATGTACGTACATACATACATACATAAAATGTGTTGATAAGTGATTTATGGCCTCATGGTCAAGTTTCGTGAATGTTTTCTTTGAGAAAAAAATGCAGTCTGTAATTGGAGACTGCAGAGTTCAATGTATGTACATTAAGTCAAAGTTCTTAACTATGGGTTAATCTTCTGTTTCCTTATTGTCTGTTTGACCCAACAATTTTTCATAGCTTCTGCTTTTGTGGTAAGTTTGTCAATTTCTCCAAGAAATTCTATCCATTTTTGCTTTACATAACTTAAAGCTATCTTATTAGGTGCATACAAGTTTAGAATTGTTATCTATTCCTTAGTGTAAAAACCTTTGCTTATATAGTGACTCTTTATAACCAACAGTTCTTTTTGCCTTCAAGTCTATTTTTAATGACATAAGATAGCTATCTCAGCTTTCTTTTAATTAGTATTCTCCTGGCATATCTTTTTTCATCCTTATTCTTTCAAACTGTCTATGTCCTTATGCTTTGAGTGTGTTTTATCTAAACAGAGTATAGCTGGATCTTGTATTTTTAATGCAATCTGTCAACCTCTGTCTTTTAACAAGCAACTTCATTTTTACTGTTGTTTATTAATCAATTCTTTTGTTCCACTTCTACCATCTCATCTTGTGCTTTTATTTTGACCTGATTTTTCTATGCTTTTTTGGAATTTTTTTATTGCTAACAAGATCCCTCCCTTATTCCATTTTTCTCCTCTAATTCATAAGTAGTTATAATATTTTCTTTTTTTTCATTTTAGTGGTTACCTTTTAAACTTTGCCAGGCACAAAAGTCTAAAATTAATCAGTAGTGGTACAGCCCAGTGGTTAGGATCATGGACCCAAACCAGATTATCCGGACTCAAATCCTGTGTTGGAACAGGAATTAAAATAAATTAAAGACTGTGTAAGCAAAAACTCAGTTGTATGTAAGAAAACCCAATTCCTCTGAGGAAGAGAAAGAGCTGAAGTCTTTTAAAAATTGACTGCCTGTTTTTCTGTGGCTAGTGAGCCTTATCTCTCCTTTCCCCAGGCATTGTGAAGACTGTTCCTCTAGCTGTGCAGCTGCAAGGTCACTAAACAGATAAACTCAAGTTATAAAACATGTTGTTCCTTGAAAAGTAAGAAATAATGTAATGCATGTCTTAATTTAAATAACTGTCTTTGTTTCTCACTTCTGTAATACACTTCCCCCTGCACAAATCTCCCCCCACCCCACAAAATGCTTAAAAGGTAGCTTGATTCTTTGTTCAGGGCTCAGTCCTTTGGATGTTCATCCGACTGGGTCTGTGCACCTACATAATTAAATAATTCCTCCTCAACCCCTCGGTCTCTCTGATTCCTTAATTATCCCGCTGCAGTGTCACATCTGTGGCTTCTCATTGTCAGGTTTCTCATCTGGAAAATGGAGATAATATCACTAACCTCATAAGGTTATTATGGCCGTCAATTTCCATTAATATACATACAGCAATCAGAACATGGCTGGCATATCACTAGCACGAAATTTATGTAAACCAGTAGTAGTAGTAGCAGCAGCAGCAGCAGCAGCAGCAGTAGTATTGTCATTTACCTTCTGAGCTCAGGCCTAATCAACTCCCTCCTGTCTTATGTGTTATTTTTGTATAATATTTTATTTATATCTTAGGATCTTAGAACTTCTTCTAATATCACATATTATGCATTATTAATACTTTATATTTAAAGTTTGTAATTGCACACATACATACTATTTTCTTTGCACATCTTTTGAAAAAATTATCAGAACATCTTTCTGGGATTATTTTATCTATTTCATATATATTCTATTATCTTTATGAAGTACCTTTAATGAAGGCCTGGTAACAGTAAGTGCTCTCAGCATTTTATTTAGTTATTCCTCATTCTTGATATAGAAATTTTCTAGGCACTTAACTTCAGATAAATTTAATTTTATTAATTATTTAAATACTTTATTTAATTAATTTAAATTATTTTGTCAGCACTTTGAAGATATTAAGTCTCTGTTACTCCTTTGTACATTTTTTCACTCAGTCTACTTTTAATATTTTCTCTTTGTTTTTATTTTACAATTTTTTATAATATGTATGAGTTTCTATTTATTGTTTGTGAAATATACTCAGCACTTTATCTAAGAATTTTCATCTTTCATCCATTCTGGAAAATATTAAGGCGTTACTTCTTCAAATATTGCTTCTTCCTCATTCTATGTTTTCAGTCTACTAATCTGGGTAGCTATATGTTAGTACTTATTATTTAATCCTCCAAATATCTTAATTGCTCATATTTTTCATCTGTTCCTCTATATTTTGCATTCTGGATAACTTCCTTGGATTAATCTTCTAGTTTATTAATTCTCTCTTCACCTGACTCTAATATATTTAATTTATGAGTTAATGTTATCAATTTTATTTTTATTTCTACACATTCATCTTTAAATCTGCATGGCATATTTGACACTGTCTCACTTATTGCTCATTTTTTTCTTGCCATCTCTATTTTTTGTGTGTGCTATTTTGTTAATAATCTTAGTATCTGAAGTGTTTGAAAATCTAAACCTGTTGTCATTTTCATTAACTTGCTCATGATTTACCAACATGATCATTATTTTTCATCACATATTATTTGGCTAAACTCAGTCCCTAGGAATTTTGAGGTCTTGAGCTGCAGGTGGTTTTTTTAAGGAAGCTTTATACTTGCCTCAGTTAGACACTATAGGGAAGTCTCCAAACAAGGATTACTTTAAAATAATGTCTGGGCTTGAATTTCAATAAGCAGGCCATTTAAATTCAAACTCCACATCTGGATGAGGGGAGGCCTGAGGTCTGTAGTTGCAAATTCTCAAGAAAGTTCCTGTCTCTTCCCTAAAACCAGAGCCACCAAGGTGTCGGAGAGGTTTCTTCGTTCAGTTTGCCAGCCAAGTGAAGTTTTTTCTAGGCTATTTTCCTCCCAAGAGTGCTACCCCTTTGAGGGTCCAGGTTTAGCCCCTTTCTGACAAGCCTTAGGTATAATCTCCACAGGATTCTCCACCAGGAAGCCATTAATTCACATGACGAACTCTCATACCAGCATTCGCTCCCATAGCAGCCTGAGTTCCCACACTTGGTTATGTCATTCGTTTCAACTTCTGATTTGCTTCAAGTTTGGATTTTGTTTTGGTTTTGTTTCTTGTTTGTTTGTTTGGGGATGGGCTCTGTCTCTCTCTCTCTCTCTCTTTTGCTTTTTCCCCAAAGTCAGCTACTCAATTGAAATTGTGTTTATTCTATTTTATTCAGCTTTTCAGAATATCGTATTTATCATTTTGCTAGAAGTAGTTTTTGTATTCATTTTTTTCCTATAGGAGCTCATAGTGCTATCCTACTCATTATAATTTTACCTGAAAACTATGTTACAGTTTTAGTTTTCTTTACAAAGATTAAAATAAATGAATAGGTGAGCTGAGCACTGTGGAACACGTCTGTGGTCCCAGCTACTTGGAAAGGCTGAGGTGGGAGGATCCCTTTAAGAAAGGAGTTTAAGACTAGCCTGGGCAACATGGTAAGGCTCTATTTTCTTTTTAAAATTTTTAAATTGGATGGGCATGGTGGCATGTGTCTGTAGTTCCAGCTACTCAGGAGGCTGAGGCAGGAGGATTCCTTGAGCCCAGGAGTTCAAGGCTGCAGTAAGCTATGATCATGCCACTGCACTCCAGCCTGGGTGACAGAGTGAGACCCTGTCTATTTAAAAAAAAAAAAAGATAGTTGGATGCTTTTGTAATACTCTGGATGTGGGAAAAAATGTCTCTAGGATCTATCTTTCACTGTTCTTTTATGTCCTTACTGCTTCTGTGACCAATCTATTCCCAAATCATTCTACTTGCCTTCACTTTTCTTGCCTTAAAATCTCTGGAATTGGTTCAGGTGAGTTTCTTGCTTAGGTTTCCTTCAGAAAAAGCATTTTTCTTGATTAAAAATGGTCTCTGTGCTCAGCAGATTCTGTTCTCCAGGACCACCATTTTTCAGGCACAGAATGTGACACTCCTCTCATTCCAGTTACAATGTTCCTCTTGCCTTATCTCTTTCCAGACGAGGTTCAATTACAAGGATCTTTACTAATGTAATGTACTGCGTTTCTTAGCTCTCTGTCTAGATTTTGTTTTAGATCATTATGACTTTATCACCATAGTATGTTATACAAAGTGGCCTACATTCAAAATTTAATTAACTCATCAAGTGAGCTATCACATAATTGGGAGGGCAAAGAACCTTATTCTTATACCCATTCCACTGAATACTTTGAGTATATCCAACAACCATTAATTAAACACTTCAAAGGAAGAAAGAGAAAGCAGTTTTTGTTTTTTGGTTTTTCTAAATCAAAATTGAGGAAGAGAGAGAAAGAGAGTCCAGTGAACCTAACAGCATGTGGGTGGATTCTGCTCAAGGTACCGTAATACTACCATCCACATTTTAATCAACAGAATTCACACTGATCAGTGTTATTACAGCAAATGCTAATTAAATGTACCACGTCTTGACACCTAAAATAAAGTGTTACCAAATTCAACCTCAAGCCGCAGGGATCAAATTCCTCTGAAAGCTACAATTTGCACAAAATCTCACTCAATAAGAAATGTGTTTTTTCAGCTGTTTTCCCACAACATAACAATAAATAGAAACAGACCTGGGAAGCAGCAAGACCATTAAGAATAACAAATCAAAGATGATGTACAAGCTACAAAACAATTTTCTCCTCACATAAATAAGTGCAATACACAAGATTTTTTTAATAACATGCCAGAAGACATCAGTGCTCTGGGAGTCAAGATACTTGGGTCCTGTTCTAGTACTTTCAATAATTAGGAGTGTGATTTTGAACAAACCACAAAACCTATCTAAGCATCATTTTCTCCATATGTAAAATGACAGAATTGGGCAAAATGACTTAAATTTCCTTCTAGGAGCAAGTTATATGAATTTTTAAAAATAATATGTAAATGCTTTATCATGGCAGAGGGCTATATAAATGAAAGTCCTTAAGATGATCATTCTTTGATACTGTGTCAGAGTTGGAGCAATAAAAGACGAATAAGGAAGAGTGGAAATAAATAAATACCAAGCATCCACTTCTCAATTTTTTCCTTTGAAAGCCACCCCACATCTCTCTTCCTGGCAGCACGTGAAAGAAGGGTGTTGGAAAAGGTTGTTACCCATAGGAAAGTAATTTATCTCTTCTGCTATTGTAGTACTTAACCAGGGGCTAAGGGAGAGAACAAGAGTTTAAAGAGTTCCATGGGAAGACATTTATAAAAGAAAAAGGATTGCTACTTAATAAACCAGTGGTTCCCAATGTTTAGGGTGTATCAGAGTCACCTGGGGCTTTTATTACGTCAGAAATTCGGAAGGTTTGGGGTGGACTTCAAAAATCTTGCTCCTGACAGTTTCCCCAGATGATTGTGATAAAGGTAGTCCTGGACCACACTTTTAAAAACACATCACTAAACAGAGTTCAAATTATAAAATTTCCTATGAAACTGTGGAACAGTGCCTGCAGAACTGAACTTTCTGGAAACTTTTTAAGGAGATTTAACCAAAATCCCAGCACATGATCTTTTAATAGCAACAGGCTATATAATCAGAATTCTAGAACTGAAAATATCATGAAAGTAGCATAATTTAACGTATTTCTCATAAACAAATGGCTCCCAACTAATTTTCAAATAAGGAAACATTTCTATTAATTCCAGCAGTATCGTTTTCTGGAGAGTAATTCGTCTTTGTCACCGTAGCTCAGCATTTATAGAGCTTCACTTCTTAGCACACACACAAGTCAGAATTTAGAATATGGATGATGAAGAAAAATTTATATTTACAACTGGGACTTAATTCACTACAATACACCAAAGAACACAACAAAAATAGTTCAGTTAACTTTTTTTAACACTTGTTAGAATTAATACTTCATAATATCTCTTCAGTGCCTACTTAATAGTTATATGGCTTTGGCTGTTACATGGCATCAAGTAAAATTAATTTTGAAACCATCTGCACTAGTGGGCTTTTAGATATATCGTAAGTGCGGATGACATTCTGACCTCAAAAGAATATACCTTGGAAGTGGATCATTTGTTTTTCAGCTGTCACCCATTTCCTCATGATAGTCTATATGTATTTAGCATTGAGGATTAAGTTGTTTTACAAGTCACATTAAATCACCTATGTTGCAAACTAATGAATACCAAGTGAGGGATAGGGGAGTACATACAAATTAATCTTCATATAAAACTATCTTTTCAATAGAACACTTTTATGTTCTTTTTATATTATTTCTATTTGAAGACATTGTAACTAGCTTACTTTAGAATCAAACCTATTTTATTATTCATGTGTTATATAGGATGTGACAAGACCACCTAAAGTAATAGACTAATAAATTGTGTGCATGTACATGTTTTCTGTAGATAGGAGGAAAATGAATATCACCTAAAGAAAAATGTTTAGAAAGAGCTGAGCAACAAAATCAAAACAATCTTTGGTGTTGTGTAAATAAATTTAATAAAAATATTGACTTCAAAGGCAGAATAAATAACTGTAGGGGGAAAGAAAAATATCCCCATTGCAAAAGGACAATCACAAAGGAAGCTGTGCACTGCCAACTTGTCTCTTTCTAAACCACACGGAGCAGAGAAAAACTATGTCTAGCAAAAAACATTTTCTTTGAGGCTAGGCGCAGTGGCTCATGCCTGTAATCCTAGCACTTTGGGAGGCTGAGGCAGGCGGCTCACTAGCCCAGGAGTTTGAGACCAGCCTGGGCAATATGACAAAACCCTATCTCTAAGAAAATACAAAAAATTAGCCAGGTGTGGTGGCGCGCATCTATAGTCCCAGCTACTCAGGAGGCTGAGGTGGGAAGATTGCTTGAGCCTGGGAGGTCGAGGCTTCAGTGAGCAGAGATCACACCATTGCACTCCAGCCTGGGCAACAGAGGGAAAACCTGTCTCAAAAAAATAAAACAACAACAAAAAAACCATTTTCTTCAATGCATAAAGAAGTTATAGAAAAGGTAGAGTGATTTGGGAAGCAAACAAAGGCTTTCTCCCTAAGAAGTTAAAGTCATAGTAGACTGCCTACCCAGACTTCTGGCAGTACATTAGTTGTAGTAGGTGCAAATTACCTCATAAGTCTTTGTATCTGAAAAATATGTTTAAAGTATGCCAAGTGCTATTTTCTACACATAATGGGAAAACAACCAAAAATCTTTACTTCATGTTATATGTGCAAAAAAAAAAATTAAAGATGCCAATGTGTTAAGAAAATCCTTGAATATTCTTAGGATGGATTTTCAACTATAGACCATTTGTCAAACTTCTTCTCCACGGGTAAAAGTAAGGATACCCTGTTAGACTGCATAATCTAACATGTCACTCTTCTTTAAGTTAAGAGGTAGTGATTGACAATGAGGTTGCCAGTTTGGGAGATATCACTGGCATTATACCTGATGATCACATTCCATAGAGCAAACTAGAGAGGATATGGAAGGATACAGCTGATATGGAAGGTGCATTTTCAGGAACCAGAAATCAATTACAGTCCTTGTAAAGTGACATAAAAATTGACTTGGGTATCAAAGCATCTGGATTATAGTCCCAGATGCCACGAACTAATTGTGTGATTTTGGGTAAGATACAGCCTTTATTTCTTTAGGGTGTCCTCCAGCTTTTATGGTCTAGAATCCCACGAAATTATGACGTTGACATATGCATGGGGTTCACTTATAATTCTAGGAGCTCAGCCTTGGTTCAAAGGAGTTCTGAATAAAATTTTAGAAGTCTAGTACATCCCTGGATAACCTTCCTTTCTTGCTGCAATTCGAAGGAACATTTGCTGTTCTATTTCTTCGCCTAACACAAGCAGCCAACGTTTTTCCTCCAAATTAGGCTTCCCCTCCCCACCCAATCTCTGATTGCTGTGTTTATCCTAGTATATCTTGACTGTTTCTATTTCCATTCCATTTTGTACAGGAGGACCAACTTCTGTCTTGATGAATGAATCTCCTGGGAGAAGCAATCCATTTTTATAAACATTCTCAGAAGGTAATTTCCTGCTCAAAATAGAAAGCTGACATTTCTCTTTCTGTCTATATTTATGGATTGACTTAAGCATAAAGGCACGTAAACAAGAGGTGGGGTCTTGTGAAAAGGTAAAGAAAAAAGAGCTACAGAAAGGAAGGTGAAGAAGGAGAGGGAAGCAGAGGAGATAGAAAATAAAGGAAGTATAAAATAAATCATCTACCAGAGAAGTGAGCACATTATACTATTTCTATTATCTGAAAAAGCACCATATCAAAATTTTCTTTCATTAAGAAAATGTGAGACAAGAGAATCAAAAAGCAAATAAGAAAACAATACATTCCTAAAAATAATATTTTTTGAAAAAGCTTAGCAAGAACTTGGAAAACTCAAGTCAAATTATTTTAACTGTTTGGGAACATTACTGAATTACATTAATACCATTGGATTAAGTGGCTACATTATACTATTAATCAGAAATGTTCCTTTAACCTCTGAGGATCAGAGGCTCTCACTACTGTTGATCTAGATTTCAGACAGCAACCCTCTGAGTCCTCTGATGGCAAGAAGGATATGAGATGGTTTAAGATGACAGGAAGAATTCATTATTACCAAAGAACCAATCAAAGGCACTTCTGGGCATTTTTGCCCACAAAGAAATCATAATAATATGATATTGTGGCCCGAGGCAGTGGCTTATGCCTGTAATCCCAGCACTTTTGGAAGCCGAGGCGGGCAGATCACCTGAGGTCAGGAGTTCAAGACCAGACTGGCTAACATGGTGAAACCCCATTTCTACTAAAAAAAAAAAAATTAGCCGAGCGTGATACACGGGAGACTGAGGCAGGAGAATTGCTTGAACCCAGGAAGTGGAGGTTGCAGTGAGCCGAGATTGTGCCATAGCATTCCAGGTTGGCCAACAAGAGGGAAACTCCATCTCAAAAATGTTTCTAAGTTATATGCGCTGGCATAGAACTGTATATAGGTAGCATTCAAAAGTCCTTGGTATCTGTTGCCACATTCTAAACCCTTAACTTCGAACTGCCATATGACATGTGTGGTCAGAGTGAATGGAAGAGAATATGTCCATCACCACTTCCAGGAGCACAATTGGAAACAGACAACTCAGAAAATCAGACGGTATGTCAATAAGATGGCTTCCTGTAATGTCAATTCTTTGACTCATTTAATACTTGAGTTGCTGTTAATGTTTAGAATTATGCTAAAAATTAAAGATAAAATTGGGGGTAGAACAGACACACGTAGCTTAAAGTTTAGTGAGAGGGACAGACATAAGTAAAAATCATTACATAAATAAATACATAATTAAAAACTTTTATAAACACTATGAAGAAACAGGATAGGATGCCATTAAAACAAGTAACAGGGATAACAAACCTAGTCTGAAGTTAGAAGCAGCTTCTCTAAGAAAATGCTATTTGAGCAGATTACTGAAGGAGAGAATGAACTAGATTAAAACAGGAGAAAGAGAGATCCAAGCACAGTGACCTGGGCACATAGGTGTCCTGAGGTGGGAGGCAGCTCGGAACATTGGAGGAGCTAAAAGAAAGCCAAGCCATTGTCGCTAGGGCAAGAATATCTACGAAGTGTGAGATGAAGATTTTTAAAAAGTGGTCAGGCCAGAGTATGCAGGACTTTATAGGTCTTGATAAGGATTTAGACTTTATCCTAAAATCAGTGATAAGCATCAAAAACTAAGCATCTCAGTCTCTTAAGTCTCTTAACTGCAATAAAAATGACAGCAGAGAGGACAATAATGGATGTAAACAGATCCATCAGAAAGACTGAGTTTTCAATAGCTGGAACTGAGTTGTTGCTGGATAGATATCAAGACAAGTAGACAAAAATATGTATGAGATAAACTCAATGGGACCTCGATAAGGTGATGAGGAAGAAGGAGATGTAAAAGAAGACTTCTAGATTTCTGGCCTGTAGATTTCTGGTTGGTACATTTCTGGTTGGCAGATGGTGTCACTGACTGGGATGGGGAGCATGGAGGAGGACTAGGTTGGAGCAGAGTGGCATTAGTGAGATGAGTTTGGGGTACGCGGGGTCTGAAGTGCCTTTGGGACAGCCAAAAGTAGATGGTTTGTAGGTGCAAACCATTTCCCTTGTTGCCTGGCTTTTC
The DNA here is from genome assembly GCF_028885625.2 of Pongo pygmaeus. NCBI lineage: Eukaryota > Metazoa > Chordata > Mammalia > Primates > Hominidae > Pongo > Pongo pygmaeus. The sequence continues at coordinate 25,459,915 of NC_072381.2, read as the reverse complement.
TTATATCTCCTCCTTCTCTTATACTTCAATCATGCCTTCCAGGAATTCCAAATCCATCTCACTCTATTTTACAGACAATTTCAACTATACCAGCTCTACTTCCATATTCAGTTCCCCTGCACATAGGAGGAAAAAAAAATCAAACTGTTCAGGTGAAACAGAAGACCATCTATTCTTCAGTAACCAAAGAATCTATACAATTCTAGCAGAATCATCTTTCTTGAAAGGCTCTTATGGTTTTAAATAGCAATTATTCCCTTTGACACTAAATGTGTACTAATGGGAAAAAGAATTAACCTTTCTGAAGCTACAATGGAGTACACCTGAAGTATCCTACTTTATACTTTGTTGAAGATTCTGTGTGTCCTCAAAGTCTACAGCAACCATCAACCCGTAGATCTCCCCAGAAATCTTTGTCCTTGAACCAGTAGAACTTCTTTCTGCATTATAGGTGGTAAAAGAGCTTGAATTCCCAATATAAAAGGCCAAAAGTCCAGGATTTAAGATTATAGAATCTGAGACTGTAGCTTAGATTTAGGATATTTAATAAGAGAATTGACAGCTTCAATAAGCATACTAAAATGAAACAAACTGCATAGTACCATGGGTATAATACAAAGGTTAAAGGATGAACACTTTTGGATATCAGGATCTCACTGCATTGATGACAATATGTGCAACAACTTGTGACAGAGCCTGGCAACATCAGCTCAGTTCCTCTGTTTCCTCATTCATGAAATGGGGAAAACAGCTGCAATTTCATTACATGGTTGCAATGAGAGCTAAATGGTTTAACTCATATAAAGTTTACGTGAGTGTCTGGTCTATACTGTGTTTAATAATGTTAGCGAAAGTTGCTATTGCTTTAAGGAAAATGAGTCAAAATGATTGATTTGCTAAAGGTCCCACAGCTAGTGAAAGTAAAACTAGAATTTAATCCCTGCTCTTTCCTTCTATGCTAAAATATAAAACTAAAATGTGGTCAGGGACTGGGGGAGGGATATAACTGAAAAAATCACAGGTTCTTCAGCCACAGAGGCAACCAACATAGGATTAACAAATACTTTTCAAGTTCATTTTACCATTCTGTTTCCATTATGATAAAAACATAGACAAAGGATATAAAGTAGAACTTCTTCACATACTCTGCTCACTAGCATATTGCTGTGTTATCATATGCAAACTTACTCTTGGGTATTTTGAAAATAAGTTTAAAATCTAAAATATTCAGAATCCAACTTCATGTTCTCCCATTTTCCTACATAAACCATCTGCTCTATTCAAGCTAAAATTAGTCTATTAATTTATTAATATGATTTATTATCAGAAATTCTTTGGTTCATTTTTTTTAACTAAATGAAGTGTTAACCACGTGCCAGCTTCTTTGTCAGAGTATTGAGATATTAATGTATATAAAGTAACATTATGTCCATTGTATAGGTGAAAAAAAAATGAGACAAGAAGAATTCGTAATTTGCTTTAAAGGCAGAAGTAATTGCTTAAACAGGTTATTGACAAAAAAGGTGTTTTACTCACACCTTAAAGAACATAAAAAACTTAATAACAAAAGGATGTAAGCAACACCATGAAATACTTAGGACGTTCCTAACACAGCTTTTATATAGCATCGGTTCATTTGAAAAGAATTTGCTGGATAGCAATGACATTTCGTTGACCTTATGTGGTGCTCATTGTGAAGGCGAAGGTTGGCAGCATGGTTACTGCATGATTACTCTACTCTTCTATATTCTATCCCAATCTCTGACTCCACTTCCACGTGGACTATAGAAGTGTGCACACAAAAATAGAAACTATTTTCGTGGTATTCTAGAAGGAAAGGCAGACCTGAAAAAAGTTCCTCATAGAAGATACATCCCAAGTCTCTCACTGTCTGCTACTAGTATTTTTTTAAGCTGTTCATTGAGAATACCGATTCAGAGCTTTTTGGGGAGGTCCAGCTGCACTGAGGTACAATTTATATACAATAAAATTTCACATATATAACTCAATGAGTCTTAGGGTCACACATCTCATTTATGAATTTGATCTAATCCAGGAAGACTCTCCCTTTTAAAAATGCACATATGGCCACAATTTTATTTAAAATCACAAAGACTTCACAGATATACTAAAGTTTATCCAGGCACGCTCACAGATAGATCCTAAGAACCTTGATCAAGAAATAGCAAAGCATCTAAGGGAGTCATATTCAAGTAAAAATTATTTTCAGGTTAAACAGTTTACCCCTCATCCTATCAATAGGATAATGAGTATTCTTTAAGCTCACTTTATTGAGTATTCATTTGATTTTATATAGAGAGTATTCAAAAAATTGGCATATGTAATACCAAAATGTATATTCAGAGTACATATACAGGACACACTTTGCATGCATTCCACTTAAGGTTACTGCTTGCAAAAAAAAGACTTGTGTGGTCAGTGCTTTTCACAATTCAAACATATTGATTTTAATTTTTTCTAGTAAATATATTTATAGTGGAAGATATGTGATAATAAAATTGAAAGTAACAACTGAAAGAAAACTAATTTTTGTAAAATATCCATCCATCTATTTGGGTAATTCTTCTGCAATTCCATTAACTTAAATAACATTTAATAAATAACATTATTAAAAAATAATTTCCTACTCACATGTTTTTGAAAAGTTATAACTAAGAGTCTGGGCCCTATCATTAAATACGTAAAAAATAAGATTTTACTTTCATTTAAAACAACATTGGGTTCAACCACAGATCCAAAATAAATGATAGGTTTTGCTACAAAGAATCTGGTCAAATTAGAAGGCACATTTTTAGTGAGATTATGGTGAAGCTTTGAACTTCTTTTTTTACATAAGATTCCAAAATAATTCCATAAAAATAACATACTCCCCTATAAACATTTTAGATATCCTTTGCTCGAAAATGTTTAAACCCCGTGATATGGTTTCACTGTGTCCCCACCCAAATCTCATCTTGAATTGTAGTTCCCATAATTCCCACATGTCGTGGGAGGGATCAGGTAGAGATCATTGAATCATGGGGGCAGTTTCACCCATCCTATTCTCATGATAATGAGTTAGTTCTCACAAGATCTAATGAGCCTCCCCCTTCACTGGGCACTGATTCTTCTCTCTCCTGCCACTATATGAATAAGGGCATGTTTGCTTCCCCTTCTGCCATGATTGTAAGTTTCCTGAGGCCTCCCCAGCCAAGCTGAACTCTGAGTCAATTAAACCTCTCTGCTTTAAAAATTACCCACTCTTGGGTATGTCTTTATTAGCAGCATGAGAACGGACTAATACACCCTGATTGTTATGTCATTTAATCATTTTTGCTTTCATGCTATAATGCTAATACGGTCTAGAAAAGAGGTTCTAGCTATATTTGATTGAAATTTAAAGAGGAATAGAGGGTGGAAAGACAAAACTCAGAAGAGAATAACACAATTTCTTTCAAGAATATTTACTTAAATAATCAAATGAAAGGAATTGCCAATTACAATTTAATCCAAGTAAATAAATTAGCTTTGCAGCAAAATTAAGATAAAACAATCAATGTGAATTAAATACTTTGAAACAGATAACAGATTAAAATTTCCACTAGTATTTTCATGGACAAAAAAAGATTATCTCACATGTTGTTTCTAGGATCATTCTAACACTCATCATCAAAAAATATTTATGAGGTTATAAAACTGCTCACAGCATTTTATAGAATATTATCATTAACTTATTCAAAATATATTTATTGGCAGCAGCTACTATTTATAGATTTATTTGCCTGGCTATGCACTAACCTTGTCTTTTACTTCTATAGCCAAAAAAAAAAAAAAAAAAAAAAAAAAAGGGAAACAGAATGCTTAAGAAGCTTAGAATGAAAAAAAGACAATAGAAATTACATTCTATTCATATGAAAGTCATTCCCAATTTGTTTAATTCCATTAAATGGAACCGAATCCCATTAGAAAGAAAATCCAGTGATCTGATTATGGGATGGCCGAAAATATACTAGATTACTTCTTCACTCCAGCTCTTCAGGTCCATTTGGACTTCTCCCTTTGACAGTAAACGGCCCACAAAGGCATCCATTCCACCTTCTATTTACTGGTTATGTCCTGACCACTAGGCATAAAGTGATGAGGAAACACAAAGGACTACCCTCATGAAGTGAATGACAAACAATCAAACAATTGCACTTAAACATGTAAATTTCAGACGGAGATAACTTCTCTGAAAGAAAGAAACCCAGTTCTATGAAAACCTCTAACAAAGAAACTGAAGGTCAGAGCAAGATTCCTGAACATGAAGACTGGGCTGAGATCTGAAGGCTACAGGGATTAACTAGGAGAAGAGTGGAGGTTGGAAGGATGGTAAAGGAAGAAAAGTTTTCAGATAAAGAAGGAACCTGCCCTCAGAAATCCAGTAAGACTGAAGCAAACAAACTGAAGAGGAACACAGCAGTCACAGCAATCCAAGAATGTGGATCTGAACCCAGTCGGCAATGTAAAGCCATTGGAATGTTTTAAGCAGGTGGGTGGTAACATCAGAGTTTCATTTTGAAAATAACACTCAAGCATCCACGTAGAGACTGGATTGTTCAAGAAAAAAAACAAAAGATCAGGAGCAGTTCTGAACAAAACCAAGAAGGAAAGTTTTGTTTTCAGACCCTGACATGCCTGGTTCTTCTGGCAAAATATTCCACCTAGGATCACCCTCTTGGCAGAATCCCAGTTTTCCTACCTGTTCCCTCTGCCTTGTAGCCAACTGAAAGGTCTTTCATTCTCTCAATAACCTGCTTTGTGCTTCCTACCTTCACTAATCAGAGCTAGGTGCTAACAGATCGATGAAGAATGCCATGTTTCCCATTCTTGCTCGTACTTTAAGAGTAGAAGTACCTTAACTAGTATCTTACCATATTAAGGTAGGTTGGCTTGGCCTGCATTATAAAAATTCATCATGAAATCCCAGTGGATTACACAAGAAAAAAAGTCTCCTTTCTATTACATGCCCAACTCAAGTCTATAGGGAACTCTGCTCTACATGGCCACTTAGGGACTCAAAATGCTAGATGTTCCTCCATCTTGAAACTGCACAATCTGGAACATATGACTTTCTTGCTTATTGCAGCAAGAGAAGAGAGAGAATGTGATGTTTTATGCTGGTAATAAATGCTTCAGTTCAGAAATGGCACCCAGCATTTCTGTTCACAGCCCATTGTCTGTTGTTCAGAACCAACCACAGAACCCAACCCAAAAGTAAAGGAGTTAAAATGTGCAGACCTCTGTGGGCTTAGAAGGGAAAGAGTACTAAATATTGGGAAACATTAATAAAGTCTAACACATTAAGAAAGCCATTTTGTTCTTCTCACTAGGATCCCATATTTTAAAAAATTCTGTCCACAAAAAAAAAAATCTAAATCTCCGTATTTCAGTATAATTCATTTTAATGAGATACAATGAGAGGGTGATATATACATAGCCCAAAGCAAGGAAATGTGTTAACTGTACAGCCTTACCTTGGGTAAATGAACCATTTTAGTTAGGCTTCTAGAAATATTAAAAATAGTTCACAGAGTATCAATTCTACTTTCAAGAAAGCATGAACCCCACATATAACACTGGAAACTGGAAAAGGTACTCTTTTAGGTACCACTGTGACAAGTTTCAATAACATCATATTGGCATATGAAGGATCTGCAAGATACTATCGACAAAAGTAATCGAAGTAAAGAATTACTATGGTAATAGCTTAGCAATCAGTGTCCAAGTCTTCTTTGGCCTTTATTCTGGTTCTCCCTGCTGTGTAACAAACCACCTCAAAGGTTAGTGGCTTTGAATGACTATTTCTTATTATCTGTCACAGTTCTGTGTGTGGATTAGGTTTAGCTGGGCAGCTTTTGCTTGGGTTCTTTTATGCTGTTGCATTTAGATGACAATTGGGTTGGGAGTAATATTATGGCTTGACTGATCCAGACACCCAAAATGTTTCTTCACTCAAATATTTTGCATTTCAGCTGGGATAGCTGGAACAACTGTGGACTGATCAAGTCTCCCTCTCTCCACCTGACTTCTCCAAAGGCCTTGAGCATCCCTGCAGCTTGGAAATGTCAGGTTAGCTGACATATACTTCTTATATAGTGAGAAGTATATGTATACTTCATATATAGTGAGAAGTATATATATACTTCATATATAGTGAGAAGCATATATACTTCTTATATGGCAACTGGCTTCCCCAAGAGCAAGCGTTCCAAGAAATCATAGTGGAAACTGCAGAGCTGCTTACCACCTTGCCTTGGGAGATGTGCAGCATCAATCTGGTCTTATTCTATTGGTTACAAAGAGCCAGTCCAGATTCAACGTACAAAGGACTGGATACTGGCATAAAAAACACAAGATGTGATTCATTAGAAGGAAGCAATCTTTGGAAACTAGTTACCACAATGCTGGTTTGGGTAATGAGAGCCATACTCAAAAACGCCTGATATTCATCAGTTAGGAATGATTTTCTTGAAGACAAGCCCCTAAAGATCCAATAAAAAAAGTCTCCAAAAGATAATACCAAAAGATGGCATTAACCAAAAGGTGAAATTTATTTCATTTTTTTTTAAGACAGAGTCTCACTCTGTCGCTGAGGCTGAAGTGCAGTGACACTGTATCAGCTCACTGCAATCTCCATCTCCTGGGTTCAAGCAATTCTCCTGCCTCAGCCTCCCAAGTAGATAGGATTACAGGCACCCATCACCACGCCCAACTAGTTTCTATAGTTTTAGTAGAGACAGGGTTTCACCATGTTGGCCAGGCTGGTCTCCAACTCCTGACCTCAGCTGATCCACCTGCTTCAGCCTCCCAAAGTGCTGGGATTACAGGCGTGAGCCACAGCACCCGGCCTTAAAATTTATCGTAGCATATAATGGCCCCTACAGCCAATTCTAGGCATACACATGATCACACAGCAGATTTTTTTTAAATAGTGAGAAGCAGCATCTTTAAACATGAAATAAAATATAATAGCATTTTGAAAAGAAACTAAACCTATTAACAAAATAAAATGTCAAAAAATTAGATCAGAAGGAGAACAAAGTTGGAGGACTGATATTACTCAACTTCAAGACTTACTATAAAGCTATAGTAATCAAGGCAATGTGGTATTAGGAAAAGAACAGATATACATAAATGTCATGGAATAGACAGCCCACCTAAGTACATTCAACTGAACCTTGAGAAAGAAGCAAAAGCAATACATCAAAGAAAAGTAGGCTTTTCAAAAAACGGTGCTGGGAACAACTGGACATCCACATGCAAAAATAATAATTTAGGCACAGACTTTAGACTTTTCATAAAAATTAACTGAAAGTAGATCAGAGATCTCAGTGTAAAATAAAATTATAAAACTCCTTGAGGATAATATAGGAGAAAACCTAAACAACCTTGGGTATGGCAAGTACTTTTTAGATACAATATCAAAAACACAATCTATGACAGAAATAATTGATAAGCTGGTCTTCATTAAAATTAAAAACTTTTGCTCTCCAAAAGACAACATCAAGAACATAAAAGAGAAGCCACACACTGGGAAAAAATATTTGCAATACACATCTACTGAAGGACTGCCACGCAAAGTATGCAAAGAACTGTTAACATTCAACAACAGGAAAGCAAAGAACCCAATTTCAAAATAGGCAAAGAATACACAGAGGATTTTAGGAACATTGAAACTTTTCAGTATGATACAATGGTAGATACATATCATTGTACATTTGCCAAAATCCATAGTAGAATGTACAATGCCAAGTGTGAACCTATATGTGAGCTATGAACTCCAGATGATAAGGATGTATCAACGTAGGTTTGATTGTAGCAAGTGAACCACTGTGGTGCAGAATGTAGACAGTGGGGGAGGTTCCACATGTGAGGGATAGAGGGTATATAGGAACTCTATACTTTCCACTCATTTTGGTGTGAACCTGGAATTGCTCTTAAAAATGTTTATTAATTTTGCAAAATTGTAAAACAAAAATACCTAGAAATGTGTGGGTATTTATTAAAATAATTTTTAAAGAAAAATAATATATCACAAAATTTGGAAATAAAACCTTTCTCCCGGGTTTCCTTTATCCATATTCATTCTTTCCTAGATACTAAGAAGTTACAGAATGTCTTCCAAAGTGTATTGCAATCATTAATTTGTTATTCCACACAATGTTCCCCTGAGGAAAATAATGATAATTATCCGTTATTATGGAAAGCAATAGCAGGCTTCTAAAGACCAACTTGCCCAAGTGTATACCCAAAGAATGTGAGTTTTCTCTAAAGCATTCCAGATCTCCACTCTCCCCACTAAGTCAAGAGAAGTCTATCATCCCTGGTTAAGCCATCTGTTCACTTTGGGAAATATCTTTTATCTTGTGGACACTAAAATTAATGTGTTAAACAAATCATTTGCTAATATTGCAGCTAGATCTCTACTTATTCTACTTGGTCCCAAACCCTAAGCTTCAGAACATGTAACAACTTGTTTTACTTGCAAGAGATAAGTCATTATTACTTCCCCAGGATAAATAATTATAAATTTATAATTATGTCTTATATTTTCAGATGCTCTGAACACTACATTAAAGACGGTCATAAAACAGCGTTTTAGTAACATGTTATGGTCAGTTAACATACTGTGACCTCAAACAAAGTATGATGGCAAAACTGTACCATTTGCTACATCTGGCCTAGCTGCTGTTGTCATTTATCTTCACCCTTTCTATTAGCTCCAAAGGGAAAAGGGCCATGGCAGTCATAATGGTTAAAAGCGTGGATCGTTTTACAAGTAAAACAGAGTGCTTCTCTGAGCAAATATGCATTATTCAAAAAGACAACTGACTCCGCCGTGTTAATTGGCTCTAATTTATTCCATTGAAATTACATCATTTTCTGTGCTAAGCTGTTCATAATCCAAGCGTATCACACGCTGATTTGCTGAGACTATGAAACTAGTCTATCAGAATTAATTAGCAAATTAAGAGACTTTGCACTAAAAATTTCTCAGTGGAGGAAAACAAAATTGTATCAGCATAGTGCAAAAGACATAAAAAAAGAGAATGATGTAAAAAAAATAAAAACAAGCTGAACATTTTGCTATTAGTTGACCATAGGTATACTAGACCTAGTTTCACAGAAAGTATATTGGTTTGAAGAAGTAAGTCAGGAGTACTATAAACTTGGTGTTTTATGGGAATGTGAACATCTGGCCTCAGAAGTAAACTATTTGGCTAAGGAAAGTGAAAAGGCAGGTGAACTCGAATAGACATGAATCAAATGGGCAGCTACAATTTAAACAGTTGTTCTTAACCTTAGCTGCAAAATGGAATCCTGTGGGGAGCTTTAAAAATTACTGATCCCTCAGATATTCTAATTTATTCAATTCTGGAGTATGGCCTGAGCATCAGGATTTTTAAAAGCTTCCCAGATGGTTTTAATGTGCAGGAAGGTTTAGTCATAATCAGGTAGGATAGCTCAGGACAAGAGTCTGTGATCTTGGGTAAAGTCAAATGGGAAATACTGGTTTTAGCAATATAGCAGAATAGATGTTCACACAATCTCCTTCTGGTATAACACAACTAAAAATGCCAATTGAAAACTTTCAAAACATTTTTTTCTTACGCCTTCCTCATCTAACAAGAAACTAAGAGGCCAGAAATCATTCTCAGAGGCCACAGATGAATAGAAAGCAAAAATCCAGAGAAATAAGTAGTATGGGAGCTGGCAGTTGCTTTGTCATATACAGCAATTCTTGCTAACCTAGAGCCTGAGTGTTAATCAGCTGCATATGGAAAACAAGACAAAACCTAAGGCCCTTTTAGGGTAGAAGGTGAGATTAGAGATGCTCCCTTAAACCCAGCGCTTTCAAAGGGTGACATCCTAAGAACATAAAATGAGGGAGGAATAAAAACAAAAGTAACTGTCCCACCAAAAGAATAATACAAGTCAGTCTTAGCCCTGAACTCTGGATTCTTTGGAAGAAAAGTTAAAAAAAAAAAAGTCTTAACATATGTAAAAATTCATATTAACTGTGTGTCCTAAAAAGTCTCAGGACAAAAATTTAATTGAAGTGGTCCTGAATTGATAGTGACCACGCTAACAAAAGCAAACACAATTTTTTCTCTGGAAGAACATGCTCACTTTGATCCAGGCCTAAAAGATTTCCAGAGATGAAATTCTAAGAAACATGGCCTCATAATATATGCAAAATTAGCCTCCTTGAAGGAGAGTTATAAGGGGAAAAAGACAAGGAATCACACCAAGCACTGTAATTATCAGGTACAAAATAGAAAACAAAGCAAATTCCTTGGCCTAATAAAGTATGCCTGACAAACAAACAAAAAATCTACCACAAATGTTATGTGCAGTAGTCAAACAGTTACCTCGTTCTTTAAAAAGCAGGGAAAATATAGACATTCCTATTCTTATTACTTGTATTCAACATTGTACTAGAGGTTGTAGTCAGTGGAATAAAATAAATTTTAAAAAATAGCAGTGGAAATGAAGAAACAAAACTGTCATTATGCACAGACAATAGAATAAACTCCAAAGAAATGTTTACTAGAATTATTTTTAGAGTTTAGCTATAAGCAGCATATAAAATTTGCTCAAAATTATACACATCAGCAAAAAGAGTCAGAAAAAGCAATTTTTAAGAACATAATATTTATCAGAGTGACACAAAAATAAAGTAGATAGGAATAAATCTAAAAAGTGATGTGCAAGGCATTAAAGAATATTATAAACTTTAATCAAGACATTAAAGATGACCCAAATAAAAGCAGAGATACAATATGTTCAAAAACAGCAATACAGTATTTTGTTAGTTCTCCCTATATGGATATAACACAATTCCATCAAATTCAAAGTGGAACTTGACAATATGATTTTTAAGATGTATTTAAAAGAGGGATGATCAAGAAAGTCCAAGACACGTCTAAGGAAGAATCACAAAGAACTTTTTTTCTCTGCCAGATAACAAATCTTATAATAAAGCTATAGTACTTAGAAAAGCGAGATACCACAACAACTAAAACAATTTTAAAACACACATACAAAGAACTGAGAAACACATATATGGAAACATTATACAAAAGAGCAGGCACTGAACATCAGTGGGAAAAGAAAGAGCAAAAAAGTTGTCTGAGACAATTAATTATCTACACAAGACACCGGCAAACTATAGTCCACAGGCTAAATCTAGAGAGACTCCTGATTTTGTAAATAAAGTCTTGTTGGAACTAGCAATGCCCATTCATTTATATTTTGTCCTTGGCTGCTTTTGTGCTACAATGGCAGAGTAAAGTACAGCTGACCCTTGAACAACACAGGTTTGAACTGCTTATATGTGGATTTTCCTCTGCCTCTGCAACTTTTGAGACAAGGCCAACCCCTCCTCTTCCTCCTCCTCCCTCAGCCTATTCAACATGAAGATGACAGGTGGAAGTGGATCATCATCAAGGTCATGGATCATGAAAAAGAACTTCATGATGATCCACTCCCACTTAATGAATAAAAAATATATTTTCTCTTTCTTATGATTTGCCTAGTAACATTTTCTTTTCTCTAGCTTACTTTATTATATGCATACAGTGTATAATACATAGAACATACAAAATATGTTAATTGACTGTTTATGTTACAGGCAAGGCTTCCAGTCAATAGTAGGCTATTAGTAGTTAACTTTTTGGGAATCGAAAGTTACATGTAAATTTTCCACTATACAGGCGGTTGGTGCCCCTAATCCCTGCATTGTTCAATAGTTAACTATAGTTGCAACAGAGACCATATGACCTAAATAGCCTAAAATATTTATTATCTTGTTCTTCACAGAAAGCTTGCTGACCCTTGGTTCATATGGAAAAAAAAAATTAGAATGAATTCCTACCTCCTACCATAACAAAAATCAATTCTAAATAGATACATAATTTAAATGTGAAAGCCAAAATTTTAAAACTCATAGAAGAAATTATAGAAAATATTTCTATGATTCAGAAGAAGGGAAGTATTTGTTACATAAGAAAAAAAGCTCAATTGTAAAGGAAAAAGTTTATGAAAATTGAGTAAGTTAAAATTAAGAACTTTAGTTCCTCAAAGAAACTACAGAAAGAATTAAAACAAGATAAGCCACAATGAGGGGTAAAATATTTATGTCAGATTAAGTCAGATTATGTCAGATTATTTATGATAGTGCCTACAATGTAGTTAAGTTCTACATTCAGTGTATGATAAATGCATAAACAAATGAATAAGTGAATGAGAGAAGGTATGCATGCATGCTTTATGTAGGGGTGATTAAGTGCCCTAAATAAGCAGTTGGTTACTCTTAGTTTAAGATTTTGCTTGATGCCTTTCATTTTGAATGGCTTACATGTTTCCATTTGACTCCGGGCACAAAGTGAAGTTCTCTGGTAGTTAAAAATATCTCATAGAATTAGTTCCCTAGAGACTAGGGGATTATTTTTATTTCTTCAGTGTATAGCCTCGGAATCAACTGGTAAAGCCACATTTTACTTCTATTTTACAGAAGAAAAGCATTCCCATCTCGAAGAGTCAGGAGGCACATAAGAAAGGAAGGATGAGCAAGAATGTGGAGGATTTTTCATCTCTTCATTTTTCCTAACCCACATGGACAGAAGAGAGAGGACTGTTGTAAGGCCAACAAACTTGCAAAACAAGTCTAATTACATAAGTGATATATCCATATGAAAACGGACCCATGTAACTTGCAAACTGTAGCCAAAACTTAACGGCCATCCAAAATAAATATTGACACAAATTAATGATATAATATGAATACAAAGTGATTTATATTTAATAAGCAGAATGGACAAAATGAGAATACATAAATAGGGAAGAAAAATGTTTGCAAGCTTTGAGAAATTATTTTGAATAAATAAGAAAAGGAAAAGACAGCACATATACTTTATTTCTTCTGATGATTAGAAAATAGAGCAGATTGCTTCTCAGTCCTTTGGCTAAGATCAAGTGTAGAAAATAGAGCGGAATTATTACTTTCCTTTTCTAAATAGCCCATCAGCTTTTTCTGGCAGCCCATATCACTGTTCGTTCACATGAATCTCAATGCTAAGCAGAATTTCTAAGTCTTTTCCAAATGTATTAAGAGGTATTCCTATGGTTTGAATATGTCCCCCAAAGTTCATGTGTTGGAAATGTAACTGCTATTCTAATAGTATTAAAAGACAGGGTCTTTAAAAGATTAGATCATGAAGGCTTAGCCTGCAGGAATGGATTAATGCTCCTATTACAGGAGTAAGTTCTAGGGTGGGCTTTTGATAAAAAGGGTGAATTCAGCCCATTTCTCTGTCTCATGTACTTGCTTCCATCTTCTCCCTTTCTGCTGTGGGATGACCCTCACCAGATGCCAATTCTATGCTCTTGGACTTCCCAGTCTCCAAAACTATGAGCCAAATGAACTTGTTTTCCTTATAAATTACTCAGTCTGTGGTAATCTGTTACAGCAGCAGAAAATGAACTAAGACATATATGCTAGAAATCTATCCACTAATCTGTACCTGAGACAGTGTTTTTCTTTTAGGGAACATCAATACAGGGCTTTAGGTTTATCTCTATCTAAATGTATCCTGTTAATTTCAGCCTATTATTTTTATTCTGCTAGAATACTTTTTGGGTCTCCATTTTATAACTGTAATATATTTACTAATGCTATCGGCTTTGTTTCATCTGCAGATTTGCTGAGCATATCTATATGTTTAATTAGGGAAGGAACAGGACAACAAAGGAGGACAACTAAAGCACACTATTGTTTTTATTTTATTTTATTTTTTTTATTGTTGGGAATAGAGTCTCACTCTGTCACCTAGACTGAAGTGCAGTGGAGCCATCATGGCTCACTGCAGTCTCAACCTCCTGGGCCCAAGAACTCCTACCGCCTCAGCCTTCTGCCTCAGCCTCCTGAGTTCCTAGGACCACAGGACATATGCATACACACGTGCTACCATACTTAGCTAATTTAAAAAAAAATTGTAGATTGTAGAGACAGGGCCTCACTATGTTACCCAGGCTGGTCTTGAACTCCTGGCCTTGCGTGATCTTCCTACCTCAGCTTCCCAAAGTGTTGAGTTTATAGGCGTTAGCCACTGCACCTAGCCAAGCACGCTATTTTTAAAGATTAGTTTCTACCATGTGGAATGCATGATAAGGTATATTGAATTGCACATTCTTGGAAATTATCTCTAAACACACAGCTTCTTTTTATAAATATTTTTATATTTTTGGATTATAATAGTAATTTTAAACGCTGTTTGGTGTTTACTTTTCTGCTAAGCATAAGGGTTTTTTTTTTTTCAGTCTAAAGTACTAATTAATAGTAAGGCAAGTGCTACCAGATAATGATGGCAGATGGCAGTCACAGGCTATGGTAGCTATGGACCCATAAGGTCTTTAGTCACAGCACTCACTGATACACTTGCAACTCAACACTTCAATTCTGAACCAGTGTTGAAAATAGAAACTCATTCTGAAAAGATATGGCATATGCAGAAGGTAAAATTCTAAGATGGTCCCCAAGATTCCTTCCTTTTGCACACACCATTTATCATCCCCTCCCATTGAGTATGGACAGGTATATAATATGATGGATTTTACTGCCATGATTAAGTGATATTACCCAACAAAGATGAAGGAATGTTGTGGATGTAATCTCAAATCAGTTGATTTTGAGTCAAAACAAAAATTATCCTGGATGACCTAACTTAATCAGGTGAGTTATTCAAAAGAGAAAGATATTTGAAATGAAAGAGATTCTCCTGGTTGTTCTGAAGAAGAAAGCCATCCAGGCTGTGAGAGAAATACACGGCCATTTCCTGAGGACAGCCTCTAGAAGCTGAGGCCAGCACAAAAGAAACAAACAAAAAACAAAAAACAAAACAAAACAAAAAAAACAGGGATCTCCATCCTATAACCACAAGGGAGTTAATTCTGCCAAGGACCAGAATGAACTTGGAATGGGAATCCAAGCTCCTGATAAGACCACAGCCCCAGCTGAAGCCTAGAGACCTAGAGAGACCCTGAGCAGAGGACACAGTCAGGTCATCCAGCCTAGGCTTCTGACCTACAGAAACTGTGATATAATAAATGTTTTTTGTTTGAATGATGAACTTTGTTGTAGTTTGTTACATAGCAATACAAAACTAACACAGCATACAAGAAATAAGACTCAACCATTCTAACCCTGCCATCCACCAAAATACCTAGTGATTTGATGGACAAAGCTGAACTGAGCTACACTGAAAGCTGTAAGGGAACCTAACAGAAAAATAAAATTCAGCTATAATTGTCAAAGTTTTCTATTTGGGACAGTATTGTGTTTGTGTTGCTCTCAGTAAAAGAGCTATTTGCAAAGAGAGAAAAACAGAGAAAGACTGAGAGGGAATCAATATAAATCATTTACATAACTGGAGAGACTGATGAAAATAGCATCCAGGAATAGCAGGGAGTCCAGACCCATGGAATACTTGATGTCATTACAAAACCTGCAGCAAGAATTTCCAGGAAGTAATAGACCCAGAAGGACTACTCGAAGACTTTCTATGTTGATTTCAAGGTCTGAGTATTGAAATTAACTGAGCTGAGCCTCCAAATCAACTAACTCTCTTGAAAAAGTAGTTTTAGAATGTGTCTAGTCATTAGATATTTCCAAGGTGAGAAAGTTAATTTGCTAAAAGTTTTAGAAATAAACAGTAATCAACAAATACATTACACTAATATGCTTTCAAAAAGAATTTTCAGTCTCCAATCACATACTCAACTGTTTTCTAACAAAAATAACAAGATATTCTGGATGTAGATATTTAAAAATTCCCTTCCTATTTATCTTCCTGAACTTTGTTTTACTGTATATAATTAAATGCAGTTATATAAATGCTATATTATTAGAAATAGAACTTATTTTTTCATTACTCTTATTTCATAACTTAGTGATCCCCATCTCATTTATTTATGAGCCTTTTAAAATTTTCTCGATCAGTGACTACACTGAAATTATTAAAGAAAATTTTTGTCTACTTTTAAAAATAATCAAACCAGAATTCTTCAGAGAAATTAATATTTTAAACTAAAGCAGTTGTGTTTTTTCAGGTGATAAGCTTTGTTCTTCAGGATCTGCTACAGCGTACAGTATTTTTATAAACTCTCTCTTAGAGTATATCAGCTCATGTGGTTTTGCAAATCTATTTGTCCTGTTTTGCCATGAAGAGAAAACACTTTTATCAAGATGTCTCCATGGATGTTTCAATGAAAGTAAGAAAAGAAAAAGAAATAACTAATTTGTAAAGACAGCCTTGACTTTCTTGGACAGTATTTTATAAACCACAAACAAAGAGCCAAAGCCCCAAGTACAAGCAGTAGAATAAACCTTAAAAACTCATCACAACATTTCTTAGGTCTTAGCCACAGAAGTTATCTTTAATGACCCATAAGTGAATTGTATAAAATAGTCAAAGCTCTTGAATTCATATACACATATCCTTCCATTTGAAAGAGCAAACTAAACAATGCTAATTATGTTAGACTGAGACAGTTGCTTTGAAATACCAGGAATAGAACCTTTTCTATGGTTCCTACAATTTTATTACTCTGATGTATTAGTTTTTTAATTATAAAACTGGCAAACAGCAGTGGACAATATTCGGTTTGCTGGTTTTGTCCCAAGGCAAATTTTATAATTTTCTTCCAAAAGGAAAACTTCTCTTTCAAAGAATTATCCCATCAACAAGTCAGAACCATTTTATACATCATTAATTGCAACACAGCTCAGAAACTATCAGAGTGCAATATATATATAAATAATGGTTTCAGCATGGTTCATATGTTTATAGAGCATCATTCATTGGAAAATTTTGTTACATCTTACCAATATCTTCTCCACAGCAGGCTTGTAAAAATTAGCATATTTTAGATAATTATATTCTGCCTATGACAAAGAAGATTCTGAATGACATTACCAATAATAATCAACTATTCCTTCCAATCTTGAAGTCAAAGGTGGAATCCCAGTTAGGATTCCCCTTATTTAAGCTTTTCATGTATCTGAGGTTGACATTTCATAGCTCTTTTAAGCACAAATATAGTATCTCCTAGTATTAGCTCCAACAAGTAATTAGCTCAGAGGGACCCCTCCCGCATTATCCTAAAGAATAAATTGAATTTTAAAACCATGATAGGTTGTTGAAGAAATTATTGTGCACAAGACTCAGTTCAGGGTTTGAAGATATTTGATAAGATAGTTGATGCAACATCAATTTTAAAATCATAAAAAATAGACTGTCATCTCAATGGGATGTCAGAGTACAAATGACCTTCTCAGGAAAAGAAGCATGACTCCAGCTAGTGCTGAAATGAATGGTGGAAAAAACAAATTGGATCTTTCTGGTAAAACTGTTGTTACACATTCCTCAAAACCTCCAAGTTGGCTAAAAAGGCACCGTTGACTTTCACCAAAGCATGTGAGGCTTCCAATGGAATGATTTCAGAAAAATCTGTTAATTTAGATTAATACCTATTAATCTCTTCAATACCTGTTAGTAAGCATATACAATTCCCTCATCAACTGACTGCAGTGCCTATCCTGAACATATTAAACCATAATAAAGGTACTATGAAAAGGATCTCATGCTTGCTAGTGCCACATCCAAAAATCCTTCTTATCAATCAGCTGCATAAAGCAGTGACTGTTTAACTTACAAGAATAATCTTGTTTCTGAAGGAGTCATTATTAATTGCTTTAAAAGCCAGATCTAGTATTTAGAAGTTTCTTTACTGATCATTCATTGCTTAAGCGTTGTGTGCTCCATATATGCTTCCTATCCCCACCACCAATGAAACGTCAAGCTCTTTGCAGGCAGGTGCCATGTCACTCATCATTCTATTCCCCCGATAATGCTCAGCTCATCAGCTTTTACATATTTAATTGAACTAACAGTAAATATTAAAGCTTTAATGCTTAATTTCTCATTTGGTGGTGCCTCCGTCTCAGAAGTTCTGATTGGAGATTTGAAAAATCATTTTCAAAATTAAAACTGAGTCCAGTTTTTAGGGGGGAAAAGCATGTAACACAAACCAAGAAACAGTGATGATTTATTATTTGCTGATACACACAAAAAATGCAGAAATCACTTTATATAGTTAAGTCTCTCTCTTTGCAAAGGTGTCACGGCTTTCAAGGATAATATTTATATTTCTGTGGCTTGTATTCTACAGTGACTATCAAATTTGGCATTACTACTTGCTCAGAAAGAACAAGCCCTCACAGCTATTTTAAAAATCACTGTAAGTGAGCTTTTCCCAAGGACAGAGTAGGTTAAAAACTTTATATGGGTCTAGGGAAACTCATTCACCATTTTTATTAAAGGACTGATCCTCAAAACTTGTATCAATTTAGAATAGATTTGTCATAAGGGGTGACATGGCTATGTGCCAATAGTAGCCCTTCCTGCTTCTAATGGGATAAACTGAAGCAAACAGAAACAAAATTCTATTTTACAATAAAGATTCAAATTAGCTTTGGAGTATATTTCAATAATAACATTAAATAATGCCTAATTTAATAACAAAATAACTATTATAAAAGATTTCATAATTTTTTTCTATATCTGAAATAGTTCCTCAGTGTTTTCAAGATTAAGTATTGATTGCCCAATTAGCATTATTTCCCATCCTTTTCAGTATTTTTAATAAAAGTTAGATTATGTTGGAAACATAATTTCCAAAATCTCAGGAGAGAAGTTACTCCATTTTGAGATTAATTAAACTACACCTTTGTCTTCTCTTTAAAAAGTTCCATAGCAGGAGTTTAACAAGGAAAATTTTTAAACTTTTATGATTTTTTAAAAAGGAACTTTACCACAATCTTGGAGATTGTCAATGATGTCACAAATCAAAGTTGAGAATCACAGTCTTACACCCACCCCCCAACACACACTCATATGCAACAGAACTAGAATTCAGTTTCATGTGAAGAATAGGTCATATTCCAAAAATAGATAAACAGTTTCTAGGTTACTATTTAGGAGTTAGTTTTTTTTGTAATCCTTTCTTCCTCTTCTCTGAACACTCTATCATATGTGTTAGTAAAAAGAAATAATCAAATCCCATGATCCTATGACTCACCATAGGATTCACTGACAGAAGACATGGCCTGGGCCAGGCCCACCCTTAGAGATCTGATCTATCACGGGCCTCTTCTCCAAAGAAGAAAAGGTAGTTTGTTAACAAATGCACACTAATCCCCCTGTTGGGCTCCTCCTTTACTTCCCCTTCAGGTGAACTGGCATTCCTTTGAGCATCGTGATAGACAAAGATGCTTTCAAAGACATTTCAATGTTCTCTAGGAGCAATGGACAAAATCAGTAGTTGAGAGAAACTCCAACTCAGGAATAAGAAGAATTCTGAAGCAATGACTGGGATAGGTAATGCCCAAGGAGCCATTCAACATAGCATGTTATTGAAAGCTTTGCTGAGAACTGTAGCATTAATCCAACCAAGTGACCAGCGTCATCTGTGCCTGCCAAAAGAAACATGCACCTCTGGTTAAATAAACCAGAAATCCAGGAGAAAAGAGGTTAAGTACCAAGCCATCGGCATCAAGAATTTAAGAAAAAAAAGTCTAGGATACAAAGATGTAAGAACCCCAAGATAATTACTATTTCCATTGTGAGGAGTATCAAACCTTCTTAGTTGATCATTGTTGTCATAACCCTCCAATATGTATCAGGATGTTGTTTAGGGTCAAGAGTACCCCCAAGTCCTCCAGCTCTCACTATTTCAGAGCTGGGGACTGGACTGTCTGGCATACCTGAGGCTAAACCTGAGGTACAGAGTAAAGACTCAGACCTGCTTTGGGGTCTGCACTTTGGCCACTAAAAAGAGCTGAAGACAGAAAATGAGAAAGCAAGTGACAGTGGATACTTCTAGATTCCTCTAGATTTCCATACTCCTTCCCTGATCTTGTTGGATATCACCTTCTGCATTCTAAGATGTTAAGTATATCCACATAGGTAGCACTATAGAGTTGTTAACTTCTAGCATTAAGTATGATACTCCTACCTTAAAATCTGATGGAGAGAAAAGGATCCTATAAAGAAAAGGCAGTGGCTCCTGTCCTAAGGTGGCTCCTGCCTTAGGCTATCTCTGGTATTACTTGAGAATTGGAGCACAGAGTCCCAGGAAATAACTGAGAAACATATGAAGAGATAAAATAGCTACTGAATACATGAAGGATGAGAGAGTAGTGGTAACAGCAAAGTGGAGTAATTTACTAGTCTTTTGATTATTAACCAAGAAAGGGGGTTTATTTACTTTTGCAAGCCTAGACAATTAAATAATGAGATGCCTATAAACATGTGTTTAGAAAGGATGACTCTTGTTCTAAGTGGATGAGGCAAGGCTAAAATTGTTGGGACCCAGAAAAAAAAATAGGCCCCTAAAAGCCTGGAAATATTTACTGTCCATTAAATCTCCTCTAATATTATATAGCATTTCCTGTCTCTTTTCCTACTTAGCTAGAGTCTCTTAGAAACAGGAAAAACATAATTGTTATGTCTTCTATATATAAGCCTCTATGATAAACACAAAGGACACATAAAGGAAACTCTAGTAGCCTAATCTTACTGGAGATGGAGGACTCACAGTTTCAAACATCCAATAAACATGCAATTCTATTGATTATTCATTTTAGTTCAGGCATCATATCTCTGGCTGGTATTAGGGACACAATAATGAAAAAGTAACATAGTGCAGCTAAAAGAGCACAATATAAAAGATTGGAGACACAATTAAATAAAATTGTATGTGCTGTGAAAACATACTGCATGCTATGAGAACTTATATTAAGGGAATGTTCCTTTGGGATAAAAACATGTCTTTCCAGGGAAGGTGATATCTAATCTAGTTTGGAAAAATGCTTGAAAGTCAAGTACAGAATGATAGATCACAGGCATTCAACTAACTTTAATAGACTCTTTTGCTAAAGAACTTCATATGAAGGATAGCATTGTGGGAAAGGCCTTCCAAAAAGATCCACTTGTGATGGGCTTTGAAACATATGCAGTAATTTATAAGCAGAATGCATGATTAAAGACCAAGCTGAATAACATAATACAGAAAACTCCTTCCATTTTATAGCCAATTACAGCTTGCTTCTATTGATGACCAGTGAGGTGTTAGGTCTTGAATTGCGCTTTGAAAAACAGGTAAATTTAACAAGGGTAAAGAAACATTCTAGCCCAGGTGAACACAACAAGTAAAGAGCTGGAAAAAGGGATTGATATGATGTATGTGAACAACAGAATAGCTTGTAAAGAGGGGGAGATTTGTTGGTTAAATTAGCTAGAATCTGTGCAGATGGCCTTAAGGGCCATGGTGACAAGATTGCACTTGATGTAGTAGCAGCAGCAACCATTGTCTGGTGCTATATGCTTCTGTCTCTATTTCAGTTTTGTGAACTATGCCTGGGACCTGCCATGTTACCAGGCCTGTGAATTCCAAATCTGGCATGGAAAGGGATATGGTCAGGAACTGAGTATTTTAGTGGAGCAATAAGTTAGGTAATGGACCCATTTATGAAAGATGCAATGAGGAAAATGTGCAGACCTAAAACATTTATTTCTATTTGGATGAACCTTAAAACTGACCACATGATATATATTCTCTGAGATTCCCTGAATGTAACAGGAAGACTCCACATATTCTGATAAAATTGGAAAAGAAAAACAGTACACTCAAGTTATTGAGCTAAAATAAATAATTTTCATTCCATACATTATTCTGATATTAATCTTAAATAAAGGAAAATCCAGTCTATAAAGTGTTTCAACTCAAGTAAAGGAAAGCATTATCTGAAGAGAGAGAATGGCCAAGGGCTTATCCAAAAGTCATCCACAAAGTTTCTGTTAACACTTAGTTCTAATAAATAAATTTCCTAACATTAACCCTTTCCACATCACTTTCCTATTAGCATAGACAAAGGAGATCAAAAATTATATGGACAAATCTGACTTTCAATCTAGTTTTCTCTAAGGAATTCAATCACTCGGAAAATATTGAGATTTGTTTTTCTGTATAATTTCATTTCTATTTATTTATTTATTTATTTATTTATTATTATACTTTAGGTTTTAGGGTACATGTGCACAATGTGCAGGTTAGTTACATATGTATACATGTGCCATGCTGTTTTTAAAAAGTCTATTATTCTAATTCATAGCACTCATTTTCTATGAAATTAATAACCAGGTTTTACACCATCTAGATTTTGAAATTTTATTTCAGCATCTGGTGCCTTCCATTTAGCTTCTGATACTGTTTAATGAAATGAAGATTCACCATGTCTACTGCCAATGTTTGTCTGCATCTGTGAATTAATTACCCTAAGCGTGGCCTAGGTCATTTTATGCTATTAAAAGTTGCTGCCTCCTCTTTTGGGTTTTCCTGCAGATTTCACGAAACCACATGGCTACTGAGAGGTCCTTTGAATTGGTAATTTTCTTATTA
Source organism: Pongo pygmaeus (assembly GCF_028885625.2). Lineage (NCBI taxonomy): Eukaryota > Metazoa > Chordata > Mammalia > Primates > Hominidae > Pongo > Pongo pygmaeus. The sequence goes on along the minus strand of NC_072381.2, from coordinate 25,437,352 downwards.
AATTGCCATGTTTAGTTTATAGAAACATTTCACTCATTTAAGCCATTCATTTACTCACTCAGCCAATATTTGTTAAGTAGATACGGGGAATAGGTACTCAACTATTTATTAAGTACAAGAGACTTTTTAAAATGCCTCCATTGGAGTGTCTCAACTAATGGGTCTACATATAGAAAAATGTGTTTAAATTGTCCAGCAACTATCCTAGTGCTGTGAGAATTCAGTTGTACCAAATTCAGAAGTTAGTTGTATACCTTAAGTTTACTGAGGTCCAGCAAACCACATAACAATATAAGGAAGTAGAACAGAGTTATCTTATTCAGTATCAAAGTAAAAGGGCCAGGCACGGTAGCTCACACCTGTAATCCCAGCACTTTGGGAGGCCGAGGTGGGGGGATCACCTGAGGTCAGGAGTTCGAGATCAGCCTGGCCAACATGGTGAAACCCCGTCTCTACTAAAAATACAAAAAATTAGCCAGGCATGGTAGTGCGTGCCTGTAATCCCATCTACTCAGGAGGCTAAGGCAGGAGAATCACTTGGACCCGGGAGGTAGAGGTTGCAGTGACCGAGATCACACCACTGCACTCCAGCCTGGGAGACAGAGCAAGACTCTGTCTCAAAAAAAAAAAAAAGAAAGAAAGAAAGAAAATCAAAGTAAAGTAAAAATTCAATATTTGGTCATAATTGAGTTAAAAATTACATAGAAAAACAAAACCTCTTTAGGAAATTTCCTTAGAACCAAAAGTAGTCATAACCCAATTATGTTCAGAAATCACCACTTTCCTCAACCTCTTAATGGAAAACAAGAGGAATCCATGTTAAGGAAGGTATCCACTTAGTCAACATCTTAGCAGCCAATGATAGGTAAGCACACTATTGAGAAAGTTGGTCTAAATCAGTTGGGCATCTTCATGAAGGTAGATATTGATTCAAGAGTAAAGAATTTTAAGGAATTTCTTCCGAAAGGTAGCTCCACTCCAAATTAATAGATATTTACTGATTGATCAATATTGATACTAAATTCTGATATGCATATTTGAAATAAAAATTTATATATCTTATTACATAAGAATCCAACACAAAGTACATGATATAAAGTTCTGCTTATTCCATTTTCCTACATTTAGTACCATCCATTTGTTCTATCAGCAAACAATGTACTTAGGAGATACTGCAATGAAGCTCACCTTTCCTTATCATTTCTAATCAAAATTCTTCCTATTCTAAAAGGCATGCATCCTGATGCCTGTTCTGACCATCTAGTCAAAGTGACCTCTTTGAGATGGAGTCTTTGTCTCCCAGGCTGGATGGCGCAATCTAGGCTCACTACAACTTCTGCCTCCTGGGCTCAAGCGACTCTCCTGCCTCAGCCTCCCAAGTAGCTGGGATTACAGGCACGCGCCACCATGCCTGGCTAATTTTTGTATTTTTAGTAGAGACAGGATTTTGCCATGTTGGCCAGGCTGGTCTCAAACTCCTGACCTCTGGTGATCTGCTCCCCTCAGCCTCCCAAAGTGCTGTGATTACAGGCATGAGCCACTGTGCCTGGCCAAAAGTGACTTCTCTCTGAACTTTCAGAGCACTTATTTGATACTTATGGTGCCAATTCATTTGAACAGAATAATTTTGTCCCCATTACAATATAGGATGACCTATCATGACTTTAAGCCTGAAATGACTAGATTAATCAATCCCTTTGGAAATAGGTAGTAGAGTAATTGACTTGTTTTGCTGTTTTATCTTATAACATTAAGACAGATGTTCTATCTTCCCACAAAGATTGTAAACCTTAGAGGACATGAACTGCATACTATACTACTTTATAAAATCTCCACAGTTCCTGGTACAGTATGCTACTTAGAGTTGGTATTCAATAGATGACAATAACTAAAAATGAGATATATTAAATACTTATTATTAGTGTTTTCAGTGCCTGGTATATTATTGGCTTTGTTTTGTTTACTACAATATCTTCAGTAGCTAAAACCAGACAAACCGAATGGTAGATACCAATAGACTAGCCTATCCAACAGAACTTTCTGCACTGAAGGAAAGAGTCAAAGAAAGGGGCTTTAAATTTTACTGGCAGGCATATATTCTCTAATAGAGAAAATACAGGGTAGTGTGCACCAACCAGGAAAACTTGGTGGTAACTTTTTTTTTTTTTTTTGAGACAGAGTCTCGCTCTGTCACCCAAGCTGAAGTTCCGTGGTGTGATCTTGATTCACTGCAACCTCTGCCTCCCAGGTTTAAGCGATTCTCCTGCCTCAGCCTCCCAAGTATCTGGGATTACAGGTGCCTGCCACCATGCCCGGCTCATTTTTTGTATTTTTAGTAGAGACGGGGTTTCACCATGTTGGCCAGGTTGGTCTCGAACTCTAAGGAGATCTCTCAGGAGATCTGCCTGCCTCGGGTTCTCAAAGTGCTGGGATTACAGGCATGAGCCACCACGCCTGGCCCCTATTGTTTTAATCACGGCTGGCCAATCTTGAGGTTGGTTGTGGCTGGGGGGTCCTCTCACCCATATCTCCCACTCCATACCTCCTGAATTTCATAAAAGAAGCTTCCCCAGCAGCTCATCCAATTTAAAGACAAGTCAAAATTAGCTCTTCATTAGCAAGAGTTAGACAAAGTAAAAATAAGTCCACTTCAGAGGCAGGCTTACCCTTCCAGTTTCTTCACTCCATGTACCCTCTACATCCTCCCTCCCAACTCACTCCCACCTCCCCCAACAAGTAGATGAAGCTCTTTTCTCAGAAGATAATCTTTCCAGTTCTGAATTATAATGTATGATTGAAAGATATAATTAGACCACACAATACCACCCTTGAGATTTTTTCAGTTACAAAATTGAGGAAGGATCACATGTCCTTAATATTCATGGCTATACCTGTATAAAGTGTGAAGCTAAATATGTGCAACAATTGAACAGAACATATTCTAATCATAGGGTCCTGAACAAGAAACCTAAATGTGGTCATGTTCTGCAGGTATATTACAAGACTTACAGAAGATCCGCTGGATTGGCATTTGATACGGCTTGCATGGAAACAAATCCCATTTTCTAACCCATTCTTGATTTTGTTTGATGTAAGTACCACATACCTTTTTCAAAGCAGAACTAGGTGAGCTAGAAAGTAAATCCCCAAACTCTCTGAAAGTAGTGTATAACAAGCAGCTCATAAATCTCTGTGGATTCACAGAGTTATCATAAGCAGTTAAAAATGCTCAATAAACCACACGAAGTAATCATTCTAGTTTAAATTAAAAACATATCTTGATCATTTATGTCTTGTTTTTCAAATGTATATAAAAGATGTTGTGATTCCAGATACATTAAATTATGAATTTATTGTTATTTTATTAACAGATATTAACATTACAATCATACTGTAAAAGATATGCAACCAATACTTCAGGACTCCCAGGTATTATGTGGTCTAATGATGTCTGTCAATCACACATTATAATCAGAACTGGAAAGATTACCTTCTGAGAAAACACAGTTTCATCTACTTCGGGAGGTGGGAGTGAGTGTGGAGGGAGGATATGGAGTGTGTATGGAGTGAAGCAACTGGAAGGGAAAGCCTGCCTGTGAAGTGGACTCCCGCAGCCTTGGCCCAAATGGTGCCATTTCTTTTTGGAAATTAGAGCATTTAGCTTTCACCTTTCCTTCTGCAAAGTGGTGATTATTAAAAAATAAATAAATAAAGAAGAAGAAAAGAAAAGAAAGACAAGAATTTTTGAAAAAAGGAAGAAAGCAGAGAAGAGAGAAAAGAAGAAAACAGAAGAGACAGTGAAGTAAGTGAAGGATGGGCAAAGAAAGGAAAGGGAGTGAGGGAGTGAGTGAGAAAGGCAGGGAAAGAGGGAGGTGGAAAAGGAGGGGATAGAGAGGACAGGAAGAAATGGAAAGCTGAAAATTGATTATGATAAGTTTTTCAATTACATTTCCATGTAGATATACTGTAAAATTTGATGTTGAGAACATAATCTAATTTTTAATTTAGTGGTTTGGTTGTGGAGAAGGATTTATATGGATTTAGCTGAGTAGTAGTGAGTAAAACTCACTTTTTGTCAAAAAGAGAGAGATGCAGCTTTAAAAGGTATCATGTGCCTGTTCATTCTTTCAAATCTAGATAAATGACAAAAATACATGACAATGGTGAATGAGAATAATCACTAGTCAGTTTGAAGAGCCACCTACTCTAAATTCTGTACACCCTTTTCATAAAATTCATCTATCACAAATGAAAAACAAAAGAAACTAAACCACGTAACTGAGTCATTATGGCATATGCAGTTTTTATTAGATTCTAAAAATAATAGTTGATTATAGTATGTATAATGATAGACATTCCCTAATAGGAATTAAAAGTATTCATTTTAATTCAACCTCTATTCATTTTTAATTAGGACTGCTTGCAATGAAATGAGTTAATGAAGTAAAACATAAAACAAATTAAAGTTAGACTTAGAATCTAAACATCCAAGAAGGTTTTCAGATACTAGGAAGAGTTTCATGAGTAACCAGGTTCTATCTGGAATTTTCCATTCCTGAGGGAAGATGAGATTACCTGGCAAACTACAGAATTCATCTAAATCTTTCCTGTGGGTCTTAAGATAAATTAGTGATGAAAACAGCAACCATGAACTTAAACCACCAAAACAGCCTTACCAATGAGATGTGCAAGTAGGTCACAGCCCTTGCCTCAAGCTACTCTCGCATTAGCAATCGATCACTCCAGATTATTAACTGATAGGTAATCTATATTAATTTCTTAAAATTTCTGAGTCTCAGTTTCCTCAGCTGTAAAATTAGAATAATACATATTTTCTAGGATGACTTTGAAGATTACATACAACTTCATATATATTTATAGACATTTGTATGTATACTCATGCATACACATTTGACAAAGTGAAAGGAAAGGCATCCAATAAATGTAGTTATTGTAATTAATAGCAGCCAAATAATTTTAGTACAGCATTCTAGGTGTTACAGTAGAAACATGTACAATGTACTACAGTGGCACATAGGAGAAAACAATCTTCTGCCTGAAGTGGAGAATAGGCTGCCAAAGGCTCACTGAGAGCAACTCTAGGACTCAAAGAATAAGCATGAATCGATCAGGTGGCGAAAGTGGGAAATAGTATGTTATTCCAAAGGAACAGCATGTGCAAAGAAATCCATGGAGACATGAAAAAGCATGGTAGAATCATGGAAAGCAAGTGGTTGGGTACTGCAGAATGAGAAGAAATTTAGATTTTTTTTTTTTTTTTTGAGACAGAGTCTCGCTCTGTCACCCAGACTGCAGTGTAGTGGCACGATCTTGGCTCACTGCAAGCTCCGCCTCCCAGGTTCATGCCATTCTCCCGCCTCAGCCTCCCGAGTAGCTGGGACTACAGGCGCCCGCCACACGCCCGGCTAATTTCTTTTTGTATTTTTAGTAGAGACAGGGTTTCACCATGTTAGCCAGGATGGTCTTGATCTCCTGGGCTCATGATCCGCCCGCCTTGGCCTCCCAAAGTGCTGGGATTACAGGTGTGAGCCACCACGCCCAGCCAAAATTTAGATGTTGAGAGCAAACTACAAATACTTTTTAAAATGCCTTAAACAATAAACATTGTTATGGCACTTGAGACAGTGGTGAATGACACTAATTTGGTTTCTGCCCTCATGGAGCTTACAGTCTAGCATAGAAGATCGATACAAACAATTATAAATAATAACTGTAAGCATACAAAGTGCTATGGAGGTTGGCAAACATTTATAAAGAATGTACTGTGCAGGCCGGGTGTGGTGGTTCACGCCTGTAATCCCAGCACTTTGGGAGGCTGAGGCGGGCAGATCACAAGGTCAGAAGATCGAGACCATCCTGGCTAACATGATGAAATCCCGTCTCTACTAAAAATACAAAAAATTAGCCAGGCATGGTGGCAGGTACCTGTAGTCCCAGCTACTTGGGAGGCTGACGCAGGAGAATGGTGTGGAACCCAGGAGGTAGAGCTTGCAGTGAGCTGAGATCGTGCCACTGCACTCCAGCCTGGGCGACAGAGAGAGACTCCATCTCAAAAAAAAAATATATATATATATATATATTTATATATATATATATAAATAAATATATATATATATACTGTGCAAAGAACTTTACATAGGCTAAAAAAAACTATCCTCATTTTACGGAAATTTGAGACATAAAAAGGCTAAGAAATATGGGTGGTCTGAATCAAAAACAAGCACTTTTAACTACTATGCAATACAATCTCTAGAAAAATATACTGCCTGATGAATGATGAACTGAAGAGGAAGAAAACTGAAGACAGATAGTATTGCAAAAGTACAAGCAAGCTAAGAGTAGATTTCAGGTGCTCTTGCCATTTAAAAAAAAAAAAAGGAAGAAGAGAAATAACCATGTGAGAAGATAGATATGTTACTTTATTTGATTATCGTAATCACTTTCCTAAGCTTATCAAAACATCATGTTGTATACATTAAGTATATACACTTAAAAAAACATTAAAGTTATAAAAGAAAAAAAGACCAAGCAAGTAGTGATTAGGAATAGAACTAAGATGTAGTAAGAATAAGAGAAGAAAATAGATTCATGAGATACTGAAGTAAAATTTACATCACAAGTGGCTAATGTAGAAGGAAAGAGAACACCTAACACATTGCTACCAAAAAGACCAGACTACCAAGCACTTTTGTAATTTAAGGTCTATTCAATTCTGACCAAAGAGAAAAGATGTAGGATTTCATTTCTACTCATTGCCACTCCCTAACCCAAGCTCAGCTTCAACACATACCTTCTTGTGGCAAGGGTAACAAAATATCATTACACAGGGGGCAATAAATTATTTTACCTATTTAACGAGAACTCTGAAAAACTTAGATAAAAAAGGATTTTGGAATCTCTGAACTATTTCAACAAAGGAACAAAAAGCCAAATTCACTTTTCATTTTGCATATATATGGTATTCATTTGGTCCTAAGAATATCTTGATGCTATACACAAAAAAATGATGCTTACTGAATTCACAATCTGCTACTTAAAAATTAAAATTAATTAGCAGATGGCCAGCCTTCCAAATGATCAGTGTACAATTTCAGACCAATCTTCAGAAAAAATCTTTTGAGGTATTACTTGAATAAGCCATCTAACTGGTAACCAAATACTAAAATTATTAACAATCAGCACTACTCAGACAGACAAATTGGTCTCTATATACACTTAGGGCTGCAGAATTCTATACAGTTCTAATACCTTGGCATGTAAATGATTTTCAATTTACATTTAAAATCCCAATATGAAAAATTTGAAGAGTAAAATACAGAATATTCCATCCTTTGGCATTTTGGTCAAAATTGTTTAAGAAAATGAAGTCAAAATAAAAATCCTAAAAGTGTGGTTTTCACTTAAGCTATATAAGTGAAATAATAAATGAACATTCTTACCCATAATGCACTCACTATAGTTAGAAATACGTATCAAACTAATATGTGAAACGTTAATTTGGATAGATTGCCCTTTTAATTAATGTGATTACTGTGCTTGTGTCACCACCAATTCTAGTGACACTGGGCTGAGAATTCAGCGGGGTCTAAGGCTGAAATGATCAGGAGGGAAGGCAGAGGGGAACAAGTGAGTTATAAAAGTCTGCCAGTCGAATCACAGAAGTAAGGAAAAGAGAAAGAGCCCAGAAACCAGTAAGTGGAATTAAGGTCAGAAATCATGCAGTAGCTGATGAGTGTACCTCTTACACATTTCAGTCTTGGGACCCCTTTACACTCTTGAAAATTACTGAGTATCCCAAAGAGCTTTGATTTATGGGGGTTATGTCCATTGATATTTACCATCTTATATATTAAAACTGATAAAATTCCAAAATATGTATTAATTCATTTAAAATCAATAAAACAAATATATTAACATAAGTAACATATTTATGAAAAAAACTATATTTTCCAAAACAAAAAATATTTAGTAAGAAGAGGGTCATTGTTTTACATTTCTGCAAATCTCTTTAATGTCAGACTTATTACAAGACAACTGGATTCTTCTCTCTTTCTGCATTTAATCTGTTTCTATATCACATCTTGTACAACCTCTGGATACTCCTAAGAGAATGGAGAGTTCCAAAGGCAAATAATGGCTCTGAATTACTATGAAAATACTTTTAACTTCATAGACTCCCTTGAAAGGGTCTTGAGGACCCCCAGGGGTCCCAGGACCACACTTTGAAAATGACTGCATTATACAGGCATATTTTAAAAAGTGTCAGACAAAGATGATTTGCAGACAAGCATAAAAGCATAGCCCATAAGCAGGGTTGCTCAGTTTGTACACCTATAAATTCTGGTATTCAACAGACCTAGAATTGCAATGGGGCCAAGCCTACAGAGACAGTTGTCCATTATCCTATTTCCAAATGTAAATATAGAATCAACTCAATAGAATCTCCTCCAGGTGATCATGAAATTGTAACCACCAGCAGGGAAAAAAAAGAAACTGCTTTTGCATGCATAAAACAAAGATTGTACTGACAAGCCAATAATAAAATCTACGGAAATAATTACACAATCAAGATTAGGTCATGGCTTCACTTCATTACAGATAATTATGGTAAGATAATAGAAAGCACTGCTGAGGGACAGCTCTCTTTCCTGAAGAGCTATAAAAATAAAGTGGATACCCACATATTTAGAATAAAGATATTCCTTTCTGGAGACAGCGCATGGACCAAAATCCTCCCCCAGACTTACAAGTCCCTCTGAGCATGTTTATCCCACTAAATGGGCTCTGATAATCTAAGGATTCCTCCTTTACACAGTTTTCTACTTCATGCACAATAACTGCTCTAAATATTCTCCATTTGCAGTTTTTTGTTTTTTCTCCTTAATCCTTCTGTTTTCAATGGTCTTTTGTTCCATTTCCAGCCTTACTCTTATTTGTTTCATCAATTACATTCACTCTTCCCTACCACTTTCCATACACCTACGTGTGAGCTTATATTTTAAAATACAAAAATCTTGTGCATTTTAGAGACAATAGTAACCCAAACTATGAATAAGCTAAAAGAAGAGGGGGGCAAAAAAACAATGGCTTCAAATGACAAAAATAATTTGAAATAGATACTTGTACGTTACTTTGAGGACAAAAGCGTTTTCAAGTGATCTCAATACTTTATGTTCTGCTTGTATCATCAACACCCACTTGTTCTCTCTCAATCTATAGGCCCTTGGGGAGGGAAAAACAATGATAAATCGAAACCTGTCCTGGATGAATACACATAAATGACTTGGTGAAGATACCAACAAAATAAGAAGGTGGCAAATAAGGCCTTTCATCTTAGAACAAGAAGATATCAAGGAACAGAGTTTAACTCTTGTATAATACAGTCAGTTAAAGCTCTCTAAATCAGCCAAGAGCTGTAGCTAAGCAACATGATTCTTCACTTGCTCAAAAAGGGGGCTGCCAAGCATCAGTAGCCTCATTTCTCACTGAAAGCTTTGACAACTTTCCACCATATTTTATATAATTGTAGCAGAGGGAGTGCCAGATTAGATCTGATTTGCTGTCATAATGGGATTTTTTCCCACATAAGTTAATGATGCAAAGCTATATTTAACCCCCAAAAAGTCATCCTCAGGCACTCACTGTATATTCTGATTGCCTCTCATATCTAGAATTGGACAAGTAGCAATTTTTCTGCTACTGAATATGACAAAAGCAAAGGTTTAATAGGTAGGTTTTTTTTCCCCCTGATTGGCTCCATTATAAATTTAGCTGCATATTCCAAATCTGTTCACTAACTTCATATTTCATCAGATGTTCTCTCACTGAATTGAAAAGATCAAGAAAGTCTGGTACTTTGAGTTCACATCCCTTGGTGTATGCAAGTCAATTCTCTCGCCCCAGCTTACTCTTGCCCTGCCCTGCATATGCTGCAGATCACCCACCTTCAAACTCAGCCTCACCCTGATCCCAAGGCCACAGAGAAGCTTCAAAGCATTTTACATGTTTGTATTTAGCAATGGTTAGAGTCCATAACATATATTGTCATATGACAATTTATGATAATATATTATCATAAATGTAGTGAATCCTCTGAATCCTCTTGTCATCCCTGTACATGGTAAGCTGCCGTCCTCCATATTCACCTTTGTTTTATTCCTGCATTCCAATTTGTGTTCTAATTCTCTACTAGGAGTAGGTCTCTTCCATTAACGCCAGCCTTTTAATTGACGCCCAGATAACGTGTATAGACAGAGAGGCAGTCTATTCACCTTGAATAGTCAGGTAGCTCTCTCCTTTGTACATTCTAATTCAAATACTTCAAAGGTCCTAACATTAGAGCAACAGATTCAAGAAAGTTGGTGACACAATCCAGTGACATAGATTGTATAAAAGCAGTGTCATTCAGGAGCAGACTCCAAACACCATGACCCCATTCTAGCTGGAAAATTGATTTATCTCCTACTCTAAAGTATCTGATTCCTTGATAAGCAGAAGAGGCAAATTGGATTATTTTTAAAAATCAATGGTGCTTCCTATAATATTGCCTCCTTTCTGGCTCAGATTATCCCAGATTTGCAATCGAAGGTCAGCTAAACATTTTTTGGCTTTTTCATCTCACTTTCATCAAAATTTATCAGTCTTGCATTAACATCCTAAAAGTGCTTAAGGGGTAACTGGACATCAACTCCTATAAGCTAGCTTGAATGAACGTGGCAATGCTGAATAACAGTTTGCTTTATCATTATCACAGAGAAAAATCAGAAAATCTCACCTTTGGCAAGCACAAGCACATAAAAAGTGAGAATTTAAAGTATTACCAGTACAAGGACAATGAGAGTATTCTTTTGGATGGAAACATCTTTTAGCGGTTCCCTTTAGAGTATACTAGGTATAAAATCTTAACACTACAGAAAATTTAGAGGTATCTAGTCCAAACATATAGCCAATATCGCATGCAGTTTTAGTGAGCTCCACAAAATTGTCATGTGGTACCTTTCACTGTTGAAAATACCAAGGTCTACAACATCCTCTCCAAGTGGTCATCCCTGCAAGGTATGACTGAATAACCGTGACATTCAAATTTATAATCTACTATTTTAAAATGTGTATTTTTCATTTTTTAACAATTCTGATTATTAAAAAGTTCCACTTACATTGAGGTAAACAGAGCCTTCTGCAGTTCCTGTTGTTTTACCAGTAAGTCACAGACTAGCCCCTGTATTCCTTGAGAAAAAGTATAAATATCCATATAATAGCTATTTTGATATTTGAAGACAGTTATCAGATCACCCATGAGTCTTCTATTTCCTGGAAAAACATTCTCAATTTCTTTGATTCTTCAAAAAGTAAGGTTTCAAAGTCCTTCGTAATACTAATTTTCTCTTCTGGAGTGCTTCCACTTTATCTACACACATTTTAATGTATGAGAACTGGAACCTGTCATACTATTTTAGGTATTTTCTGCTAAGTTCTGAATACAGTTGCAATATAAGCCTCTCCAGATCTAGAGAACAATCTCAGACTATGTTGGCTTTTGCTATGGTTTTGCAGCCACACCATACTGTTGACTTATTTTCAACTTTCAATTATCCTCCCAAATATCATTCACATGTGATCAAACCAAACCACATCATTCTTCCTATGCTCAGAAAGATAGGAATTTTGATTCACATTCAGGATCTTATCTTTGTTCTGATTAACTTTCACTGTGATGGAGTTGTCCATTTCTCTAATTCAGCAATATCTTTTTAGTCTCTGATTTTAACTTTGAATGAATTTGTTATTCTTAATTATGTGTCTTCTGTATCATTATTCAAAGAATAGATGAACATTCTGGCAAGCACAAAGCCCCACATAAAGTCCTATAACAAACGACCATAACCTTCACTGAAAGTTCATATCAGTTCATTCAATCACTTCCTAATATATAGCCTTAGACTTAAACAAATCCAGGGACTATGGGAACTTTAATTCCTCTCCTACTAAGAAGGATGCTGGATTTTCACAGCAATTACTTTATGAAATGCCAAAGCACCATGTCTAAAGTGACACCTGGTGTAGGATAATATCCCATCATCTCTCCTACCCAATTTCCAAGGTTAAATGTAGTTTGTAATCTAAAATACCCCATACAGCCTCATGTCTAATCCTAAATGAATTCATCTGGTTACATGTTTCCTAGAAAATAAGAAGTATTTGATTGTAGTAAAACAAAAATAGGCCTAGAATCAGATAAATCTGGATTCTAATCCCAGTTTTACCAACTACTATTTGTATGAATATAAATAAGTTATTTAACCTGTCTTGGCCTAGGTTTCTCCTCAGTAAAACAGAGGCTTTAAAGATTAAAGAAATGCATATAAAGCACAAAGACCAATTATTGACCCAAACCAAGCACTACCAAGTAGTTGCAGCCACTATTAGTGTTAAAATTAATAAGAAGATTTTTAGATTTTGATAAAAATCTATTGAGTTGAAACAACAGAAAAAGTAAAATTTATCCAGTCTTTACTGTGAATCCATCCACTTCCCACTGTAACCTTCAATTTTGGGGTTATTTGCATTAGCAGTCCTCACTATGATCCACAAAGGAAAAGGGAGTCCCTAAATATAGCGATGAATCTACCACCTCCTCACAGATATGCTCAATGTTCTTCAAATTGTCTTTCTCCATCATCTTCTTCCCAACTCCATACAAGGTCTAGATAGAGACACCACCAACATTATAAGATAGACAGATTTTTCTTTTGAGGTTGCATATGCCCTCTTGCCTTTAATCCACCCTCCTTTTTACAAACTGCGAGCTAGTTTATACAAATCATCTTTTTTTTTTTTTTTTTTTTGAGACGGAGTCTCGCTCTGTCGCCCAGGCTGGAGTGCAGTGGCGCGATCTCAGCTCACTGCAAGCTCCGCCTCCCGGGGTTCACGCCATTCTCCTGCCTCAGCCTCCCGAGTAGCTGGGACTATAGGCGCCCACCACCACGCCCGAATAATTTTTTGTATTTTTTTTTTAGTAGAGACGGGGTTTCACCGTGTTAGCCAGGATGGTCTCGATCTCCTGACCACGTGATCCACCCGCCTTGGCCTTCCAAAGTGCTGGGATTACAGGCGTGAGCCACCGCGCCCGGACTACAAATCATCTTGTACACGTTTCCACAGTAATAAATTTCACTTCTCAAAACTAAAGGGGCGCACATTCAGGGGCAAAAAAACATTGGCTGCTTCTTACGAAGCCTCTACTCATCTACTCAATACATGCCAGAAAGCCTTTCCTACAAACATCACTTTTCTCTATATCCCCAAATGCTTACTAATCCTTAAACCATACTGGAGAACCTGTTTATTTTAATATATATAATGAACATCATTCTACATCAATGAATGAACAGTATTCATTTTAAGTAGCACAATGGTATGATATTATTTGAGTGCACTGTAATTTACTTACCCAATTCTTTCTTATGCATTTGTTTCTAAATTTTTGCTACAATATGTAATACTGTGAGAAGTAATCTAGTACATATATATTTATGAATTATATTTTAGAATTATATTGATATATTTTAAAATTTTCTAATGTTTTCTTAAATTATTTTTTTTAGAAATGAGGTCTCACTCTGTTGCCCAGGCTGAAGTGCAGGGGCACAATCATAACTCACTGCAGCCTCGAACTTCTGGGCTCAAAAGATCTTCCCGCCTCAGCCTCCTGAGTAGCTGGAACTACAGGCATGTGCCACTAAACCTTGCTAATTTTTAAAATTCTTTTGTAGAGACAGGGTCTCGCTATGTTCCCCAGGCTTAAATTATTTAAAGTAGAAGTAGAGAAAAAACAGGTAGAACAAAGAAGTATGCATTTTTAATGATGATACATTTTTACCATATTGTCAAAAAATTTATAAACATTTGCATTCCTACCAATAACACATTAGAATATCCTCACCAACATTGAGCATAATTCTTTTTTACTGTTTGCCAATCCAGTAAATAAATTCCTGCACTTCTTAAATATGTGTGAAGACTTCTCTTTTATGACTAGTCTTGTGTCTCAGAAATTAATATACGATATTTTAGTACATATCACCTAGAAAATTTAGTACATAAAAAAGTTAAAGTCAATTGGTATATTTCTAAGTTCTCTGGTTCCCTCTAGAATGCAATGATCTCTTTTAAATTATAAATTTCCTCTGTCTTATTCACCACTGTATCCCTAGGACCTAAAATAATGAATTTGAAATAATGTTACAAAAGGTATCCCATGGAAAAGATAGCCTATATCTTATTAGCCATAATAATAAGAAGAAAAAATACTAACAATAATAGTTCAGCAAACTTGTAAAGTGTCCTCAAAGAGAGAAGCCCAGTACACCTAATTATATGTGAATAGACTAAAGTCAGAACTGGGTTGCATGAGACAGTGATGGAAACAGTGGTTTAGTATTTAACCAGAATACAACACACAAATAGCTTGCAACTGTACACAGGGAAAGATGTATTTTAATAGTGAAAGAGATGTCTAGACAACAAAGAAATAGTTTAATGTCACTTAATTTCCTACTACAGATTTTCTCTCTCTCTTTCCCCCAACCACAAGATGGCGATAGCCACTGGTGAACTCTTGGCTCAGTTGCTGGAAACATCTAAAACAGCCAGCTTGCCCTTAACTGACTTATTAGGCTCCCCGGCTCAGTGGCTTTAGCACAGTGATTTCTAACCCTAGCTTTGAAACAATTCGAGAATCTCTATTCCAAATAACTCTCGAGAGCATAGTGGAAAACTCAGAAAAATACCATCGGTTTCTATTAATTTTAAAAAGAAAGACTGTAACAAAATCAAATGAGATAGGCTTTAGAACTCCAAAAACAAATAAGGATCCATACAGTGGTGATATGGCCTCCTTCGGCTAAGCCTGGTAAAGCAGGGATGCGTGACTGAAACAGAGGATTAGCCTAGAGGAAAGAAGACTTACAAGGTAGCTAACAGCAGTCTTCAAATACCTGAAAGGCAACTACTGCAAAAGTTGTGGGGTGGGGGGAGGGGGGAGGGATAGCATTAGGAGATATACCTAATGCTAAATGGCGAGTTAATGGGTGCAGCACACCAGCATGGCACATGTATACATATGTAACTAACCTGCACATTGTGCACATGTACCCTAAAACTTAAAGTATAATAATAATAATAAAAAAAAGAATACATGAAACTTGGAAAAAATAAAAATAAAAATGACTTTGGCATGTATAAGGACTTTCAAAGTGTGTTAAAAAAAAAAACATTGTGCTTAATTTTATTTTGGGCAATTGGTCAAAAGCGATGGCCATGTATTAGAGGGAGGCCATCTAACAACAGCAAATTATCTCCATTAATTCAACAGTGTCAGGTACTGTTCTAGGTACAAATGAACACCTGATCATTGTCCTACATTCCAAAAGAAGAGTGTGACTTTATATTAAATAACCACATTTCACACTAGTAATAGGAGAAAAGAAAAGTTGTGCTACAAATACAATTAAAATGTAAATATCCACAGTGATTACCAGTGTTTACTCCTCACTTACTGTAAGACTGTTACAGTTTCCAGTGTGAAATAATGGCATTAAAAATAGTTTGCAACATTCTCATTACTTAGTTTCAATTGCACTAATACAGATCATAAGAAGATTGCGTAAGCCAAAATTCATTTTAAGTTTGTCCTTAAATGTCCCTCAGTGAATTTTAAGGCAATGTTACTGACAAGCGTACAAGGAAACTCAGGGATCTGAAAGTTTTAAAAAACCTGTGTGGCTTGACTACACTATAAGCTAGACTATATCCTAGGGCAGAGCTGTCCACTGCAGTTTTCAACATGGTAGCCACTAGTTACATGGGCTATTAAATGCTTGAAATCAGGTTAGTGAGGCCAGAAACTTCCTTTTTTGATTTTGTTTAATTTTAATTGGTTTAAACTTCAGAAGCGACATGTGGCTAGTGGCTATCATACTAGACAGCATGGCTCTAGAGATAGGTGAACAATAGTGTTTGTTAAACAGAAACTTTCTGGAGAAAAGAAGAGCAATGGTGAGATAGCAGCCACAAGATGGAACTGACACATAGCTATTTCTAAGTGATTCAGTAAATGAAAAGTTAAACTAAATGAAAGATCTCTAGAAAAGTACTCTAAACCCACTGTAGTCAAATGAGTAAGTTACATTTGGTATGTAAGAGGGTTTTTCTGCTTTCTTTGAATCTTTGCATTCTAATCCTCTTCTCATATACCAAATGATATGTTTTCTTACCTTTTTAGCCTTCTTTAAAATTTATCTTTAGAGATTCATTAAACTACATCTAATGTAGTAGTAAAGAATTACAAATAGATTTTCACCCAATACATTCCATAGAAAAGAGGAGATAATGGGAAACTCTTAGAGCAATATAAGACCAATGACTGGGGTGATAACACAACCACTTCAGTGAATCTGATATCTTCAAAAAGTGGTCTCCAAAGCAGAATAAACACGACTTTAATTGGCATGCAAAAAGAAAATACTAGAACTTCTGTTTACATTTAACTTTTTAATAAAAGAAACATAAGCTGTTAAGCCTTGTTTTATTTAGGACTTGGATTAATATTAATGCCCTCACTCAATCTATACTTCACATGATCACAAATCTAAGAAGGCACTTGAGACATCCTGAAGGAAAACTGGGAGTTTCAACACAGAAAAACATTGACACTGGTCACTGGGTTCCTTCATTTGCTTCAATTTTCCATTTACTGCCTTTATATTTGGCCATTTAGATTAATTTTCAGAGTGTATTGTTTTAAAGTGTAAAATATTTATGATTCTTCATGAGATGGTGTGTGACCCAGAAAATCTTCCCCCATAAAGATTCTCTCATTATCTCAAAATGAACTGCTCACTTCTGAGCTTAAAGATGGGTTATACATTGCTTTTTACAAAAAAAAGGGCAAATGTTCCAAATTTGCTGATCTGTTCTGGGACGGCAAGTGGTTGGTTGTCAATAGTGTCTATGAAACAGGTATTTAAAAAACAACAACAACAACAACAACAACAAAAATTCCTTCAAAGCCATTTTAACAATCCATGAGAAAGTCTTTTCAAGTGAGCATTTTGAAAATGGATATTCGAAAATGTTTTCAGTGTTAAGTGTTTTTTGTTGCCAAAACCTATAAATATTCACATACCTCTACAGTTTTAACTTGAGAAGTAAAATGTCCTACTCTGCTTTAATATATTTAACATGAAGAGATTCAGTGGGTTTTTAACCTATTCCTTTAAAATATTAAAATGACCAGCTTTCCAATTAGTTTGCAAGGACCAACTGACATCAAGTAAGATGAAGAATTACCTGCTGTATCTCTGCAAGGAAAAACTCTGCAAAAATTGGTAGCAAACATAGTTGACAATTTATTCCTTTAATTTGGACTGATTTCTCCTTGTGAGGAATCTTTTTCAATCATGACAGATATTAAAACTAAGCACAAAAATAAAGTGAACTTAGAGACCTCTGAATCACTGCATTACTAAGTATTAAACTGAGATTTTCAAAAATTATGACATAATCATAATAGTCTCACTAAAAATTTTATAAAAATTGTGAATCAATTATATTGCTATAAAAATATAATTCTTTTAACAAAGTAATATAATTCATATTAAAATATTATTTCATCTTCATCTCAACCTTGTAAAATCTTCTGATTTATAATATACTTAACATAAAAATATAACAAAAGATGTATATACACTCTAAATTTAAAATATACATATACCATGGACTGATGTTTAAAAGGTATTTACTAATGGAATATAACCAAAAAGTTTCCAGGATACTCTCCTAATATTTCCTATTTCAAACAATGGGTTCTTTTTTAACTTCTTTTAGTGGAAACAAAGCAAAAGAAAATATTTAAAACAAAAATTAATATCAATTAATTTTATGTTTAAACCATTCTGTAGGAGAGGATGTGAAAACTGACCAAATCTATTTTACAGTAATCTAGATTAGTTACGAAGACATGTCCTTCAAAAAATGCTTAGTGGCCTCCTAGACCTTGTGAAGACCTAAACTCACTGAGAGATTATTTTCTTCACAAACCATTCCATGCCTTTCTAAAATGCTCCTGAGGCTTTTGTCATTGGTTCCATATCACTTATCTGTTTCCAACATCAGACGTGATATTTTGGTTGTATATACCCTACAGGCTGGAAAGTTTTCCAACATCGTTAGAAAATTTTTTACAGTGAAAAGTCTGCCTCATTTATAACTTTGAAATTTGTAAATTTCTCTATTGTTCATAAGAGAAGAATGTTAAACATTAGAAAGATAAAACCCACTGTAAACCAAGATGAGTGTCTTTATTTCTAACGATATGGACATTCATAAAGACAGGACCCTACATCCTACAAATGTGGATCACGTTAAGTGCTTCCCAAAATAAGCCAGTTTACACAGCGATCCTTGCGGTGGTAACAGAGGGGTTGTTACAAAGAATAAAGTAGAGCCAGAACACAAGAAAAATGCCACAAGCGAGACATGTTTCTTTCTGTTTTCCCAAGCAGTAAAAATCTCCAGAGAAGCCAGCTTCTAATCTCTAACTCACATCCATATGGGAAAGGAATTAAAAGACTATTCCCAGTAACTATACTGAGGATGTGGTCCAGAACTGTTGCAGGTACCTAGAGTGACCAGCACAAACTATATGACCTTAGAGAAGCCCAGTACAATGTGTGAAGAGTTCCAGGACAGACCTGTGCAGGGAAGACTACTCCACGAGGGCCTCCTGAGCATAGCCCATGACACAAAGATTCTTTCCTCCCAACTCCAGTACCTGGTCAACGAAAGGGGGTGAGAGTGACAGAGTGCAAGTTGAACATACACTCTGTAGATCCATCGTTTTGATACTACTTTTTCATCACTCAGCCTCTTTCTACAATATTTTCAAATGAAATTGTAGAATATTTTTTCTACTTTTTTCAGTAGGAATGTAATAAATATAATGCTCCCATACATAATCCCAAAAGTTATAAATTTCAACCTCATCTTTGTTAATCAGAATAGAGGATAATATTTTATCTTGAAATAACCTAGTTTATTTCAAAGCTTTAAAAAGACACAAAACCCAGAAAATTAATCATCCTGATGCAATGAAAATAAATCAATCTTCCAAAAGGAGAAAGAGGTTCTTTCAGTCTGACCATCTAGTCAAATAAACAGATGTGCTGTAAGGACACAAAACCACACCATGATTATTAGAGGCAAGCAGCAACTGTAACAAACTGAAAAGTAAGTATCTCCTTGTTTCTAGGCAGACTGCTTATTGAACCACCCAGGAGCACCACTAACACAAGCCTATACAGAAATGAACACACACAGATCAATATCCACAATATGACACCCATGCAGAAAAAAGTCCATTCTGGCTAAAAGACAATGCTAAGTGGCTATCTGCTCCTAATAGAACAATATTGCTCTAGACATTTGGCATGGAGATGATAATCAGACTAAAGATATTCACCAAGCCAAGCGATTGAAATTCACATCTTAGAAATGCCAGAATCACCCGAAGTGGAGGCTCAGAAATGTTCAAAACCCTAAGAATAATTAAAGGAGACAAAAAGAAGAGCTCAATTTTGTGAGTTAGCAAGGCAGAAACATTAACTGTGGATGGCAGTCTCTGTGGAGGTGTATGGAGATGTGGGAGGAAGTGTGTGGATGTGAGGGAATGGGGGGGCTGTGGGAATGTATTGATGAAGTGGGGGATCATCAGGATATGGTGGAGAGATGTGATAGATTTAGAGGGATATGGGGCATTATGGGGGCTTCTTACACGCTGGGGGCAAGAGGACTGAGGGATGCTCTGGAGAGTGTGGTGACGGGGTGGAAGTGTGTGTGGAATGTATGACGGATGTGAGAAACAGTGAAAATATATTTGGGAGTGTGGGAGTACAGGGGTATGTGGGTTGTGTGTGGCAGGAGTATGTGTGGTGGGTGTATACATGGTAAACATTCAATGGGCATATATACATGTATATGCATGGATGTATACCTGTGCACCTATCTGTGCATTTGTGTAATGGCACAAATAAGTGCTTATTGCTAAATTTCCTCCTGATTTAAAATTCCTTCCTTAAAAATTACACTATATACAATCACCTTTCACAAATGGCAAAAATTCAAATTAAAGTTGTAGATTACTACATTTGTGGAAATATCCTCTCTATTTTAAATAAAGCAAGCTGACTTTCCTCACAAACTCATGGAATCAATGTTGGACTAGCCCAAGTATTTAAGATCAAGAACTTTATTATATGTTTGTTCCATAGTTTGAGGACTTCAGAAATGGGCTACTAAAAATGAAATCACCAGTATGTCATCATATTCCTTCTCTGAAACTACAAAAGACAAGTGACAGTCTTATTTCCAGAAGCATGATCTCCATGCCTGTTTCCTATCAACCAGAGTATCATCAAATCAAGCATGGATAGGGACTAAAAACTGAACAAATACACACACATATACACAATTCCTTTCCAGGACCCTGTACAGTGTTTTCTCCTTGTTTTCAAAATTGCCCCACCATGCCTTCTCTAGTGCTCTTCTAGCAGATAGCAGTGTGTCTGAATGAATACCACCAATATTTCAATAAGCATCATATTCCATAAAAAAACAGGCATAATTTGTTTGACCATTCCTGGGACTGGTTTCTCATCTCAGGACTATTTTAAATTTCCAGCCCATTTTGAAGAATAGGGCCAGGCTTTGACTAAAGTCAAACTTCAGATGTAATTGTAGTTTTGGCCTTCTTTCAGTCCCCAAACGAACAGTTATTCTACACAAATTTTATTTTCTACTCCTATTTTAGTTCATTTGGCAGCTCTGAGACCTACATAGATTTTTTTCCCAGTAAGATGCCTCTTGTTCATTTACCCACACATATATAACACATTCAAAATAATGTATTCCTGAGCTTAAAGAGGATTTTATTTTCATCTTCTTACCTCTGAATTGTTGAGGTGGCATTTATGAGTTCCTGAAAACCAGCCATCACTTGAGCATTGGTCAATGTCCACTTTCTGAAGATTTATGTCAACTTTCATGACACCCCTAGAAACAGAAAAGGATAAAAAGAACAAATTAATCTGGACATTTATAATTTCTCTGTATTTTAAGCTTGAAATTAGAAAATTATCATAAAGAACATGCCAAAAATTGTCAAATTGCCTACTCATATTCAACCAAAGTGTACCAAGAGAAGATACACAGTATAAGAAAATCATTAAGTACTGGCTTTATGTAAGTCCAAAGGCAGGGAGCTGTCTTCACTTCCTTATATAATGCCTGGTACATAATAGGTGCTCAGTAAATATATGTTGATTGCCTGAACTCCAGGACAATATTGCTCTAGACATGGCAGAAAATGTGACTCTAAAATAACACTTGCTCTCAGAACTCCTTCTAGTAAAGTAAATTAAAATAAAGCCTTCAGTTCATTTCTTTCTACTCCTATTTCCCATTTCAGGGCTAGGAAGATTGAGGAGTAGGGAGGACAGTATCAGAAAATAAGCATCTCTTTTCTCTGATCTCTCATTCTAATAACTCTAAACAGCTCTTTAGGTCTCCCAGTGTTCCACATTGAACAGAGATTTGCCTCACTACAGAAATGATGACTGCATTTCTTTTTCTTTTAAATCTGGAAACGAAGAGACTACATTTCACTTAGCCATTTGAGAAGCGTCACTAAGAAGGACAACTCACAAATTCAGAGCCAATCAAAAGCTAAATTGCAAAGAAAGCTCCAAGTTGGTCTAAAATTCCTCCACTTCCTCCAGCCAACTTTCTCTCTATATTTTCGTAAGATTCCCTCCTTTCTATTTTTCACCACCACCAGCACCACTAGCAGCAGTTGCTGCAGAAATATCTGTCCAACACTGCACTATCACACATGGACTTTATTGAAATAAATTTTGCATCCTGGGCCATGAAGCTTTATAATGTAGTTTTTCATAAACTTAAGTAAAGTATATATACCCCACTACAAACTACTCAAAGTAAAAACACATTTTTGAGGTCCCACACCCCTAATTTAAACAATTTTTCATTATGGTATCACTCACATATATAAAATATAAAAGTAGGCTCAAATTCCTGATTTTATAGCTCCTGTAGCTACAAAGAATCCCACAGAATTACAAAATAAATGCAAACAAAACTGTAAAACCAACGAAAACCGAATTTAAAATATTAATTTAAGAAAACCAAACATTATGCTTTGCCGAAACAAAATCACCTCTCAAAACAGGAATATAGTACTGACTGCTAGTTCAGCAATCCTATTTTGCCACACATCTTATGACTCATTTCTCTCATCTCTTTTCTCCTTTTAAACTACTGTGAAGCATTCTAACAGCATGGCTTAATGCCATTCGGGCTTCCTTTGGGGTGAATAAATCATTTCTTTTTTCAGTCTGCCTCTGTTCTTTTCTTTAACCTGTGAGAAAAGTACTACATTGCCTAGTGCCTACATGCTCAAAAGATACACAGAAATAAATAGGGACACTAAAACCTCCTGCCAGTATTTGGTTTATCCAGATAATCCAGAATATGTTTGAGTTGATTTTCCAGATGACCGGTGAAATGAAAACACAAAAATTACAGAAAACACGCTGATCATTCAGAAATATAAACCTCATTTTGCAAAATATTACTGTTATGGGCCATAATGCAATAAAACAAATGTTTACGTGATAAATAAATGGATTTCCAAGTAACCTAATGCCTTAATCCAGTTCACGCCTTTCCTCTTTCAACAAATATTTATCGTCTGGTATGTGCATATCACTGTAAGATAACACTATGCAGGACAGAAAGGCAAACCTACCCCCAAGGAACACTAAAAGGCATAAGACATTTCGAAAATGACCAAAGTGTTTAATGGACAGTGGATGCTAAATTCTGGAGGATTTGGAAAGCTATCATTTGGAGTGAAGCAGGGCTTCAATAACCATTCGTTGACTTACCGACTGCTTTCACTACTAATCGAACTATGTCCCGCCAAAGTTAATCCAATCATGTAAGCCCACTTCTGGTTCTACTTTACGCCCTTTGGAAATAACTTTCTTTCACTGATTCAGTAGATACTCAGTGAGTGCTTACTATGTGCCAGAATTGTTCTTGGTTTTTGAAATGCATCAGTAAGTAGGAACATAAAATTCTGCCTTCATAGAGCTTAATTCTAGTGTGGGATAGAAAAATAGGTAAAATCAATGACTAAATTATACTATATTTTACAAAAAAAAAATAAGTTCCATGGGGAAAACAACTTCCAGCAGATAACGGGGATGAAATCGAAAAATTTCAGGATAAGTCTCACTGAGGTGAAATTTCTGACTCAACACAGTTCAAGGTATAATTAGAGCTGGTTTATAAGCACACTGTAAATCACCAGTATCATAAAGCTTCTCACTGGACTACTGTTGTCCACTACATTTTGGTTATCTTTCTTGAATATCTTATTTAGAAAGTATTTGTAATTGGCAAACTAATCAATATGCATTTCTACTCGTTCCACAATTGTTGGTTATAATGAGGTCAAGTTTTTCTCAACAATCCTGCCATAGCAGTCCAGTTCCCAGACAGTGGAAATCTCAAATCTTCCAGCTTACTCAGACATCGGCTAACTTGGAAAATAAAAAGCTGCAATTACTGTGGTCGTTTCGTTCCCTGGAGAAAACCGACTTCAGAAAAAGGCAGCTCAACTGACTGAAAGCTTTCGCCCTTCATTCCAAGTTCGTACATGGAAGCTAAAAAGTCACCGCAGACCTCAAGCCCGGCCCATGAAGCATTCCAGGCTTGTGCTAAACCGTGGAAGATAACGAGCTATGTTTCCCAGCTGGGAAATCAACAATGAGGCTTCTTCATTACAGCCTAAGCCTGGGCGCCCAGAGACTTACAAAACCCTGGGGAAGGCGCTGTAGACTTCCTGTCGGGGGGAAGCGGAGGTTTGGGGGATATAACAGAAAGAAAACCTTCTCTTTGTGGGGAAGAACATCCTGCCGCCGAAAGGGACGCAAAGATCCAACACCTAAGGACCCACGTATCCCATCGCAGACCAGGCAAGGTGAGAGCCCTATAGCGCCTGTGCCCTCTATCCCCTGAGTGGGCCTCTCAGGGGTTGAAGGGCTCCTGGGAAATTCTGAGAGTGAAAAGCTGGCTGCTGTTTCATGGCCTCAGGACAGGAAAGTGAGGGTCAAAAAAAAGCCTGTAAGTGGCCTCCAGAGAATGGAAAATATAGCAAATAGGATCCCCTAAACACCTGGGTGCTTAGCTACACTACAGACCAGCATTTTCCTCTACTTGTCCATTAATAGAACAACAAGCCCGAAGCAGCATTCAGCCCATCAAACACGATTTCCCTACTGGTCTTTCTCTGTGAATGGACCTCCAAGTCAAAGCAATGGCCAAGTGCCATAGGCTGGACTCCCTTTGTGCTTCTTGTATCTTGACTTCTCTTCCATATGCGTGGCCACTGCCTTGCTTCAGGCCCTCATCTTTCACGGGTTAAAAAAATTTAATAGCATTCTCTTGGGTCCTGTTTGGCATTGCTCCAAGTAAAGATCCTGGTTTGTAGCTCTTGAAGTTTATATGGTTTAGGGACTTTCTTTAAGAAAAACAAAATCATGAATACACATTTATGTGATGAGATGACCTTTGGCCCTAGGTCTTTGGGTGATAACTGTTGGATGGGTAGGCACCATGGGCATTAAGAGTATTACCAGAAGCCATTTCTATACCACAATGACCAGTAACTTCACTATACACAGAAGTGACCACAGACAACTTTAATATACATTGCTAAACCCAGACTAAAAAAATCCTAAACTTCCTCTTAACCAGTTTGCAAAACTGCCCACAGCCTAGGAAAAGTGTAATGGAGGCACATTATACCAGAAAGAGACCATTGCATTCCAAATATCTTATTTTTGCAAATTTTACAGAAACAGTGGACCACAAAACTCATTTCTAGTACCCATTCCAGGATTTTAGAAAGTTCCCATGCAAGTAAGGGTTGCTGAAGCCCAAGAATCATACACTGCTTTCTATGTAATATTTGAAACATATAAACCCAATCCTGACAATTCCCTACTTGAAATCAATATTGCTCACTTTTCTAAAGAATAAAATCCGAGTTCTTTGGAATGACAAAATCAGGGCCCTCCTACTTCTAACTTCTCCAACCACTCTCATGCATATATTCCTTGTCCTAGACAATTCAGAACTACATTTAGGGTCCTAAAAACTTCATGCTATCTCAAACCATCCTTTCACAGATGCCCTTATACCTGAAGTCCCTTTGCCTAAACTATGCCTTACATTATAACTGCTACCTGGCCACTTCCTAAAGCCTCCCAAGAACTCCAAGTCTGATATGGAAGAGAGTCCCTTATTCTCCCATAATGCACTGTGCTTACCTTCTTCACATCAATTAGCACGCTATATTATAATATTTGATTTTCAATGATATGTTTTCCCCACTAAAATTTCCATGGTCTGTATCTTTTTTAACATTTTTCCTCAGCTCCTAAATCAGCCCACACCCAAAATTAACTTTGGAGGAATTGCAGACATGAGAGAAGCAAGGAGTAGCTAAACTGATATCCCCCTCCCTCAAAAAAATACCCAAGCAAATTGAAAATGTCATAAACTGCTGTGGAGGAATGGATAGAAAGAGAGACTGGATAGATTGATGGAAAGACTTGAAATTCTGCTTTTCCTCCCTCCCCGTGTTACCTTGGACAATAATTTTTCTGCTCCATCACTGCAAAAAAATGGACAGCAACAGCATATGTAGTCAACATTGATGGGATATGAAGGTAGAAGCTGTGCTGAAATAGATTGACGAAAACAGGTGCCTGTAGATCAGCTGCCATCAGTCATTCACTTCTAACAACAGACAATCAGAACAGAATCCAGTGCCTGGAAACGGATTGCTGCCATAATAAAAACTCTAAATCTATGCCAGTGGCTTTGGGAACAAGCAAAAGCTAAAAGGGCCTCAGTGATGGTTAATGGAAGTGGGAATTTGTTGGTCAGTTTTGAAGGACAATGAAGAAAATGTTACTGGAGGCAGGAACAAAAGGGACTTTTGTTATATAGTAGGTAGAAAGTTTGACAGCACCGTCACCTGTGAACAAGTGAATTTGTAGATCCAGCTGAGGAAGTTTCTAGACAAATGCAGAAAGTACTACACTTGGCTCTTTCTAGCTGTCACTGATAAATATAGAAAGAAAGACACGGACTAAAGAAGGAGATGGTTTGTGGTTTTATGTTTTGGCTTTTTGAGACACAGTCTCTGTCACCCAGGCTGGAGTACAGTGGCACGATCTCAGCCCACTGCAACCTCCATCTCCCCGGCTGAAGTGATTCTCCTGCCTCAGCCTCCTGAGTAGCTGGGACTACAGGTGCGCACCACCACGCCCTGCTAATTTTTGTATTTTTAGTAGAGACTGGGTTTCACTATGTTGGCCAGGCTGGTCTTGAACTCCTGACCTCAGGTGATCCACCTGCCTCAGCCTCCCAAAGTGCTAGGATTGCAGGCATGAGCCACTGTGCCCAGCCATATTTTGGCTTTTTAATTGTGGTAAGATATACATAACACGATTTACCATCTTAACCATTTTTAATGTACGCTTTTGTAGATTGAGTTCATACATATTATTGTGCAACCAGTCTTGAGAACTCTTTTCATCTTGCAAAACTGAAACTCTGTTCCCTTTAAATGACAAATCCCTATTCCCCAACTCGGCCAAGCTCTTGGATTAGAACTACCTTTCTACTTCCTGTCTCTATGAATTTAACTACTCTAGCTTCCTCATGTATGTGGAATCATACAGTATTTGTTTTTTCATGACTGGCTTATTTCACTTAGTATAATGTTCCGGAGGTTCATCCATGTTGTAGCGTGTGTCAGAATTTCCTTCCTTTTTAAGGCTTAACAAGATTCCATTTTATATATACACCACATTTTGTTTAGCCATTCATCTGTGGTGGGCCCACTGAGTTCCTTCCCCCTTATGGCTATTGTAAATAATCTTGCTATGGAGCTGCTTAGATTTTTAACAAAATTTAGAAGAAATATAAAAAGCCAGGACTTCTGAATTTGAAATGAAACTTTCTACGGAAACACAGCAAGCAAATAAAATATGGTGTATTAGTTTGTTAAGGCTGCCATAACCAAGTATCTCAGACTGGGTGATTTAAACAACAGAACTTTTATTTTCTCACAATTCTTTAAGCTAGAAGTTTAATATAAAGGAGTCAGCAGAGTTGCTTTCTTCTGAGCTTCTCTCCTTGACTTGTAAATGGCCATCTTCTCCTTGTGTCTTCACACAGTCTTCCCTCTGTGCATGTCTGTCTCCTCGTTTCTTATAAGGACATCAGTCATGATGGATTAGGACCCACCCTAAATGACCTCATTTTAACTTACTTCTTTAAAGATCCTATCACCAAATACAATCACATTCTGAGATATTGGAGGTTAGGAGTGCAACATATCAATTTTGGGAGAACACAATTCATACCATAATATATGGTATACTGATTTACATCCTGGAACAGAAAAGGGACATTAGTAGAAAAACAGGAAACCTGAATGAAGCCTGTAGTTTGGTTAATATTAGCTCCTTACTTTTGATAATTTTGCCATGGTTATGTAAGATGTATTACTACAGGAAGCTGTGTCAAGAGTATATAGAAACTTTCTTTTCTATCTTTACTAATCTTCTGAAAGTCTAAAAGTATTTTAAAATAGTTTTAAAAACTTTCTAGTTATAGAAAACTAGTTTTTTAAAAAATAAATAAATAAATAAGGGAGACTCGGCCAGGCGCGGTGGCTCACGCCTGTAATCCCAGCACTTTGGGAGGCCGAGGCGGGCAGATCACGAGGTCAGGAGATCAAGACCACCCTGGCTAACACGGTGAAACCCCATCTCTACTAAAAATACAAAAAATTAGCCAGGTGTGGTGGTAGGCGCCTTTAGTCCCAGCTACTCGGGAGGCTGAGGCAGGAGAATGGCGTGAATCCGGCAGGCGGAGCTTGCAGTGAGCCGAGATCGCGCCACTGCACTCCAGCCTGGGCGATAGAACAAGACTCCATCTCAAAAGAAAAAAAAATAGTAATAATAAGGGAGACTCAACAATTAAAGAGAAAATATGCAAATAAACAGAAAATATGCAAATAATATGCAGAATGAAGAGATAAAAAGGAATGTTTAAAAAGCAGTCTTAGGATAAATTGTTCTCTAACAAACTTTGAAAAACTAAAAGAGAAGGATTAAAAGGATAAGTTGATAGGCAATATAAAAATGCCAGTTTGCCCCAAAAGGAAGAAAAAACTTTAACAGTGCAATCAGCATAAAAAATTTAAATCATTCACTTCCCTGAAAACTTCAGGCCTAGATGGCTTTATATATTAATTCTACCAAACTTTTAACAAACAGTTCTGTTTTTATGTTTTCACAAACAAAAAAAGAAAAAAAACCCACCCAGCTCACTTTACATGATTTTTATTCCAAACCACATGAAGGCAATAAAAAAAAAATGCAGCCACATTTTAACTATGCATGTAGATTTAAGAGTCTTAAAGGAAATATGGGCTAAACAAATGTTTAAATATATTAAAATAATTATATGTCATGATATAGTGGAATATGTATCAGAATGAAAGGTTGTTTTAGCACTAGAAAAATATATCAAAAAATCAAAATAAAAGAAAAGAGAAAAAATTATTTTAATCAAACTAAAGAGGCATTTTACAAAGTTCAACAACTAAATTATTTTTAATGGCAAACTACAAATAGAAAGAAACTTAAATTGGCAAAGCTTGCCTCTAGCAACATTACTCTTAAGGAAGAAATTTTAAGATGTTCCCTTTAAGGCAAGCATGCTTACTGTATCACTGATGCTATGTAACATACTACTGAAATCTTGACTAATTCTATAAGAACCAAAAAAAACTGAAAAAGAAAAATGAGATGTAAAGATCAGAAGTGAAGATATTAATTTGTCATTATTTGTACATGATATGATCATTTAAAATCAGCAGATAAATATGAGAATAAGGAAGTTCAGCAAGGTTGCTGGATACCAGATCAAAGAACAAAAAGCATTAGCATTTCTCTACAACAATCTCCAGCAAAAAAATTATAACTAAAAAGACAACATTTAAAATAGTAACAAAACCTACAGCCCGGGCACCGTGGCTCACGCCTGTAATCCCAGCACTTTGGGAGGCCAAGGCGGGTGGATCACAGGGTCAGGAGTTCGAGACCAGCCTGCCTAATATGGTGAAACTCCATCTTTAATAAAATACAAAAATTAGTTGGACATGGTGGTGGGCGCCTCTACTCCCAGCTACTTGGGAGGCTGAGGCAAGAGAATCGCTTGAACCCAGGAGGCAGAAGTTGCAGTGAGCCGAGATGGCGCCACTGCACTCTAGCCTGGGTAACAAAGCAAGACTCATCTCGAAAACAAACAAACAAACAAACAAAAAACACTATAAATTCTCTAGTAGTTAAGAATACACAAAACCTCTATGGAAAAATTTTGAAAACTCTTAATGAAGAACAATAAATGATCTGAATAAATGGAGAAACATACTGATATGGTTTGGATCTGTGTTCCCGCCTAAATCTTATGTCGAATTGTAATCCCCAATGTTGGAGGTGGGGCCAGGTGGGAGGTGATTGGATCATAAACGGCTTAGCACCACCCCCTCAGTGCTGTTCTTGTGATGGTGAGTATGTTCTTGTAAGTTCTGGTTGTCCAAAAGTGTGTAGCACACCCCGCCTTGCTCCTCCCATGTAAGACGCCTGCTCACAGTTTGCCTTTCATCATGAGTAAAAGCTCCCTGAAGCTTTCCCAGAAGCAGATGCTGCCATGCTTCCTGTACAGCCTGCAGAACTGTGAGCCAGTTAAACCTCTTTTCTTTATAAATTACCCAGTCTCAGGTATTTCTTTATAGCAGTGCAAAATAGACTGACACACATGCCATTCTCTGAAAGGGGATAATTCATTGTAATAAATATGTCAATTCTCATCAAATGAAAGTATAAAATTAATGCACAACCTACCAGAATTCTGTATGAATTTTTGAGAAATAGCTTAAGTAGAATAATAAAAGTCAGTTGTGAAAAAGAAAAAGAGGACTTGCCCAACCAAATATTAGGACATACTACCCAATTGTGGTAGACATGGGAAGCCATGGAACAAAATAGAGAGCTCAGAGACAGACATATGGATATAAGGCACTTATACGTATGATAAAGGAAGGTAGCATTAGGAACTTGGGCCACTAATGGATAAATATAATAACTGGATCACTACCCAATACCATGTACACAAGTATATTCCAAATGTTAACAACTTGACTGCAAAAGGTAAAATTATAAAGTTAGTAGTTGAGAATATAAGAGAATATTTTTGTGACAGGGTATCAGAAGGCTTCCTAAATGCTATGGCTTAAATGTGTCCCCCAGAGTTCATGAGTTAGGAACTTCATCCCCAGTGCAACGGTTTAAGAGATGGGACCTATAAGAGGTGATTGGTCATAAGGGCTCTGCCCTCATTAATGGATTAATGTGGTTATTAAAGGAGTGGGTTTGCTATAAAAGCAAATTTGGCCTCCTCTTGTGCATGTGCTCCCCCCATCCCTTTTTTCTGTGCACGAGTAGGCTCTTTTGTCCTTTCACCTGCCACAAGATGACACAGCAACAAGACCCTCACCAGGTGTGGCCTCCCAACAATGGACTTCCTGGCCTCCGGAATTGTGAGTCAAATAACCTTCTAATCATTTATTGTGAGTCAAATAAATGTCTAATGATTTTAATCACTATAAATTACCTAGTCTCAGGTATCGTTATAGTGGCACAAAACACACTGAGACAACAAACAAAACCCAAAAGCATAAACCACAAGGCAAAATTTTGATTAAGTAAAAAACATTAGAAATTTTTTTAAATTCTGGTTTTCTTTTCTTTTCTTCTTTTTCTTTTTTCTTGAGACAGAGTCTCCCTCTGTCGCCAGACTGGAGTGCAGTGGCATGATCCCAGTTCACTGCAACCTCCGACTCCCTGGTTCAAGCGATTCTCCTGCCTCAGTCTCTGGAGTAGCTGGGACTACAGGCGCCCACCACCACGCCCCGCTATTTTTTGTATTTTTAGTAGAGATGGGGTTTCACCATGTTGGCCAGGATGGTCTCAATCTCCCGACCTCGTGATCCACCCGCTTCGGCCTCCCAAAGTGCTGGGATTACAGGTGTGAACCACAGCACCCAGCCAAAATTCTGGTTTTCAAGGGAGGACATTATGGACAAAGTTAACTGAAAAATGACATATTGGATGATTTTGCAATGTCTAAAATGGACAAGGATATAATGTCATGAATACACAAAGATTTCTTGCAAGTCAACAAAATATAGCAGTTATAATAGGAAGTGGGCAAAGGATACAAACAGTTTACCAAAAAAGTAAACCCAATAGGCCCACAAGCATATGAAGAAATGCTTGAGCACATTGGTAATCAGGAATGCAAATTAAAACAATAATGAGATATCACTACACATTTGTTAGACTGGCAAAAAAAATATTTAGAAAGCTGTATAATGCCAAGTGTTGGCAGGAATGTGAGGCTATAGGAACCCTGCTGGTGGGTCTGGAAACTGATGCATGCTGTCTAGAAAGTAATCTTACAATATTTAGTAAAATTGAGTTTACCCCTCCCTATGACTCAGAAATCCTACTTTTGGGTTTCTCTTTCAAAGAAATCCTCACTCATTCATAAAGGGGCATAGAACACACATTATTCAGCAGTAGAGAAATGGATTGGTTTTATATGTAGCAACATTAAGAGATTTTTAAAGCAGATTTGTGTGAATAAAATGCAAAATAATGAGGTATCTAGCAACTATTTAATCAAAATTATTTACAAACAAATAGCATGTGAATAGAAGAATACACTGCACAGGCTAGTTGTAAATGGGGTGGGTTCAAGGGAAACAAGATACTTTTTTGAAAATGGAAGAAGAATGATTTCCTTTCTGTCACTGTGTAACTGAAGATTCTAGAGTCATAATCTCATGACTTTTAAGTTTTAGCTGAAGTCATCTTTGGGTGTCTTCCTTATCTGTGGCATCTCATACTAAGAAAACATTGCTCACAAAAACACCCTGCATCTCTATCATTTAGCTCAAGCCCAGAACTACAAAAAGTACAAGAGCACCAAGAACACAGTTCTCCCAGGGCTTTAATGACAGAGAAAATATTTGGCAAATCTACCACAATTAGGCATGACCTTAGTACCAAAGTACTTGGTGGCTGCTTACTTAGCAAATATAAGCAGATAATCTAGGTTATTTGAGGATAAGGCTAACTTTTCCTCTAACACAACTAAAACTTAAGTCACAAGCTACTGAGTAAACAAAGCCGGGGTCAAGACACCAGAAACCAGATAGGATTTTGGAGCCAAAGATTAAAATAAAAATATAATATCAACAGTTAACTAACATTTCTTTTATCTGTAACACTTTTCAATTATAAAATAGATTGTAAAATAGATTGTGTGTGTGTGTCCCTACTACATGTAAAGCTCTTTGCTAGGTGGTAGCGCAGATGCAAAGCACAGGATATCACTCTTTAAAAGATTCTGGTTTAGTGGGAAGAAAAAAAAAACCAGAAGATACAATTTATTCATTCATTTACTCAAAATGCATTGAGCACTGAGTTACCACTGTTGCTCTACATTCTGTTCAGCCCTCTGATGTGGCATTGTGCCATGATGAGGGTATTCCAGAATAGGCAATCCAGTAAGCAGACACAGATCATTTAAAGGTTTGTCTTATAAGAGGAAGAGATAGAGTAGTACATAGATCTAACAGTAGTCAAAAAGAAGAATAAAGGAGGTAGGAAACCATATTCCATACAATTTACATATTACACATAAAAGAGAACTGCCTAAAGAAAACAGGAAGTGGCTGGGCGCAGTGGCTCACACCTGTAATCCCAGCACTTTCGGAGGCCGAGGCGGGCGGATCAGAGGTCAGGAGTTCAAGACTAGCCTGGCCAATATGGTGAAACCCCATCTCTAATAAAAATACAAAAAAAAAAAAAATTAGCCGGGTGTGGTGGCACGCACCTGTAGTCCCAGCTACTTGGGAGGCTGAGGCAGAAGAATTGCTTGAACCCAGGAGGTGGAGGTTGCAGTGAGCTGAGATCGTGCCACTGCACTCCAGCCTGGGCAACAGAGTGAGACTCCATCTCAAAAAAAAAAGAAGGAAAGAAGGAAAGGAAAGAAAGAAAGATAGAAAAAAAACAGGAAGTGACCTGCTCTCCTGTACAGTCTCCAAGTAATCCCAAAGCCATGCTCTAGTGGGTTTGCAGGTTAATTCAGGTGAAAGCAGGTTTGGGACCTACCTAATTTGACAGTTTGTAGAGGCCACCATGTGGTCAGGAAACGTTGAGATGTTCTTGCTGCCAGCACCATGTGACACAGTTCCAATGCTTCTCTCTGTTCTTTTACTTCTCAATTCTAATACACACACACACAAATTCACATAGGACCAAAGAATCTCATACTGAGAACAGTGGTTCTGGTGATGAGATGGTTGATAGAAGAATATCATATATACCAATATAAGATGTACAGGATGCAAATTTTGTTTATTCTTTTACAAAAGCTTCTTGAATACCATCATTTATTTAGTTGTCAATCAACTTTTAAAAAGCGTTTTTCTCCTTCTCTTTCAATTATAGCGCTGTAGGTAATTGAGACAAAGTTTTCTTTTTTCAAAACTTTGCATTTCTAAATGCAACATTTGCTAAAATTAAAGTAAAATCAGGAAAAAATAATCTCTGTATGTTTGCTAGAGATGCAAAATTATCATTATTGGCATCTTAAAATGTGAAAAATCAATTGAAATAACAATGGTTACTAACCCTGACCAATAATAAGCCATGTGACTAATGAACAAAGCAAACACATTCTATAAACCCTGCTCTGCACAATTGAATATACCATGTGGTAAACATTATATTTTAAACTCCTACAAGTGTTTAGCTCTTTCCAGTTTTCAAAGAACTTTTGACATATATTACCTCATTTTATCTTTACTAAATGACTAGGCATAAAATACATAGTTGTCAATGATAGTATAAGAGTAAAATAATATTATAATAGAAAAAAGTTAAATTTCAAACTAGAAAAATAATTATTTCACTGCTTGAAAGTCCTTTAGAGTAACAGATTTCATAGTCTTCCAGACTTTTTCTCTTCTACCAATTAAATGGGTTGTTCTTATATTTAATCAACTATTTCTTAAAACTCTGGATATTTAAGAACCCATATTTGGGCCAGGCGCAGTGGCTCACGCCTGTAATCCCAGCACTTTGGGAGGCCGAGACAGGTGGATCACAAGGTCAGGAGATCGAGACCATCCTGGCTAACACGGTGAAAACCCGTCTCTACTAAAAAAATACAAAAAAATTAGCCAGGCGTGGTGGTGGGCGCCTGTAGTCCCAGCTACTCGGGAGGCTGAGGCAGGAGAATGGCGTGAACCCGGGAGGCAGAGCTTGCAGTGAGCTGAGATGTGCCACTGCCCTCCAGCCTGGGTGACAGAGCAAGACTCCATCTCAAAAAAAAAAGAAAGAACCCATATTTGGATGTCAACTCAACACTTGACCAAATGGACTGAACAAATATCCATAGAACTCTCCACCCAAAAACAGAATATATATTCTTCTCATATGCACAAGGCACAAAATCTAAAATCATCTAAAGAATCAGCCATAAAACAACCCTCAGCAAATTTAAGAAAAAAAACTAAAATGATACCAAACACACTCTCAGACCACAGTGCAATAGAAAAAGAGAAATTAATACCAAGAAAATTGCTCAAGCCTACACAATTACATGGAAAGTAAACAACCTGCTTCTGAACTTCTGAATAGCTTTTGGTTAAACAATGAAATTAGGGCAGACATCAAGAAATTCTTTAAAACTAATGAAAACAAAGATGCAACATAACAGGATCTCTGGGATACAGCTAAAGCAGTGTTAAGAGGAACATTTATAGTGCTAACTGCCCACACCAAAAAAGAAGGATCTCAAATTAACAGCCAAACATCACATATAAAGGAACTAGAGATTGCATAACAAGAAAAAAGAAAAATAAAAAGGGACTACAGAAACAAGAGCAAACAAACCCCAAAGTTAAAAGACAAGAAATAACCAAAATCAGAACTGAACTGAAGGAAATTGAGACATGAAAAACTATTCAAAAGATCAATGAATCCAGGAGTAGGTTTTTTGAAAAAAACAAACAAAAAACAAAATAGAACACTATTTAGAATAATAAAAAAAAAAGAGAAGATCCAAATAAACACAATTAGAAATGACAAAGGGGACTATATTAGTCCATTTTCGTGCTGCTGATAAAGATATACCTGAAACTTGGTAATTTATAAAGAAAAAGAGGTTTAATGGACTCACAGTTCCACATGGCTGGGGAGGCCTCACAATCATAGTGGAAGATGAAACGCAAGTTTTATATTGGTGGCAGGCAAGAGAGAGAATGAGAACTAAGTGAAAGGGTTTTCCCCTTATAAAATCATCAGGTCTCATGAGACTTATTCACTAGCATAAGAACAGTATGGGGGAAGCCACTCCCATGATTCAATTATCTCCCACTGGGTCCCTCCCACAACATGTGGGAATTATGGGAGCTAAAATTCAAGATGAGATTTGGTTGGGGACACAGCCAAACCCTATCAGGGACATTACCACTGACCCCACAGAAATGCCAAAAAAAAAAAAAAAAAAAAAACCCTCAGAGACTACTTTGAACACCTCTGTGCACACAAACTAGGAAACTTATTTTTTAAAAAATGGATTCTGATACCAAAGCCTGACAGACACACACACACAAAAAAAGAGAATTTTAGACCAATATCCCTGAAGAACATCGATGCAAAAATCCTCAAAAAGGGGGAGGAGCCAAGATGGCCGAATAGGAACAGCTCCGGTCTACAGCTCCCAGCGTGAGCGACGCAGAAGACGGGTGATTTCTGCATTTCCATCTGAGGTACCGTGTTCATCTCACCAGGGAGTGCCAGACAGTGGGCGCAGGTCAATGGGTGAGTGCACCGTGCGCCAGCAGAAGCAGGGGCGAGGCATTGCCTCACTCGGGAAGTGCAAGTGGTCAGGGAGTTCCCTTTCCAGGGGTGACAGACGGCACCTGGAAAATCGGGCCACTCCCACCCGAAAACTGTGTTTTTCCGACGGGCTTAGGAAATGGTGCCCCAGGAGAGTATAGCCCGCACCTGGCTCAGAGGGTCCTACGCCCACGGAGTCTCGCTGATTGCTAGCACAGCAGTCAGAGACCTAACAGCAAGTCCACAGTGAGGCTGGGGGAGGGGCGCCCGCCATTGCCCAGGCTCCCTTAGGTAAACAAAGCAGCCTGGAAGCTTGAATTGGGTGGAGCCCACCACAGCTCAAGGAGGCCTGCCTGCCTCTGTAGGCTCCACCTCTGGGGGCAGGGCACAGACAAACAAAAAGACAGCAGTAACCTCTGCAGACTTAAATGTCCCTGTCTGACAGCTTTGAGGAGAGCAGTGGTTCTCCCAGCACGCAGCTGGAGATCTGAGAACGGGCTGACTGCCTCCTCAAGTGGGTCCCTGACCCCTGACCCCCAAGCAGCCTAACTGGGAGTCACCCCCCAACAGGGGCAGACTGACACCTCACACGGCCAGCCAGGTACTCCAACAGACCTGCAGCTGAGGGTCCTGTCTGTTAGAAGGAAAACTAACAGAAAGGACATCCACACCAAAAACCCATCTGTACATCACCATCATCAAAGACCAAAAGTAGATAAAACCACAAAGATGGGGAAAAAACAGAGCAGAAAAACTGGAAACTCTAAAAAGCAGAGCACCTCTCCTCCTCCAAAGGAATGCAGTTCCTCACCAGCAACGGAAAAAAGCTGGACGGAGAATGACTTTGACGAGCTGAGAGAAGAAGGCTTCAGACGATCAAATTACTCCGAGCTACGGGAGGATATTCAAACCAAAGGCAAAGAAGTTGAAAACTTTGAAAAAAATTTAGAAGAATGTATAACTAGAATAACCAACACAGAGAAGTGCTTAAAGGAGCTGATGGAGCTGAAAACCAAGGCTCGAGAACTATGTGAAGAATGCAGAAGCCTCAGGAGCCGATGCGATCAAATGGAAGAAAGGGTACCAGCCGTGAAAGATGAAATGAATGAAATGAAGCGAGAAGGGAAGTTTAGAGAAAAAAGAATAAAAAGAAACGAGCAAAGCCTCCAAGAAATGTGGGACTATGTGAAAAGACCAAATCTACGTCTGATTGGTGTACCTGAAAGTGACGGGGAGAATGGAAACAAGTTGGAAAACACTCTGCAGGATATTATCCAGGAGAACTTCCCCAATCTAGCAAGGCAGGCCAACATTCAGATTCAGGAAATACAGAGAACGCCACAAAGATACTCCTCGAGAAGAGCAACTCCAAGACACATAATTGTCAGATTCACCAAAGTTGAAATGAAGGAAAAAATGTTAAGGGCAGCCAGAGAGAAAGGTCAGGTTACCATCAAAGGGAAGCCCATCAGACTAACAGCAGATCTCTCGGCAGAAACCCTACAAGCAAGAAGAGAGTGGGGGCCAATATTCAACATTCTTAAAGAAAAGAATTTTCAACCCAGAATTTCATATCCTGCCAAACTAAGCTTCATAAGTGAAGGAGAAATAAAATACTTTACAGACAAGCAAATACTGAGAGATTTTGTCACCACCAGGCCTGCCCTAAAAGAGCTCCTGAAGGAAGCACTAAACATGGAAAGGCACAACCGGTACCAGCCACTGCAAAATCATACCGAATTGTAAAGACCATCGAGACTAGGAAGAGACTGCATCAACTAACGAGCAAAATAACCAACTAACATCATAATGACAGGATCAGATTCACACATAACAATATTAACTTTAAATGTAAATGGACTAAATGCTCCAATTAAAAGACACAGACTGGCAAATTGGATAAAGACTCAAGACCCATCAGTGTGCTGTATTCAGGAAACTCATCTCACGTGCAGAGACACACATAGGCTCAAAATAAAAGGATGGAGGAAGATCTACCAAGCAAATGGAAAACAAAAAAAGGCAGGGGTTGCAATCCTAGTCTCTGATAAAACAGACTTTAAACCAACAAAGATCAAAAGAGACAAAGAAGGCCATTACATAATGGTAAAGGGATTAATTCAACAAGAAGAGCTAACTATCCTAAATATATATGCACCCAATACAGGAGCACCCAGATTCATAAAGCAAGTCCTGAGTGACCTACAAAGAGACTTAGACTCCCACACATTAATAATGGGAGACTTTAACACCCCACTGTCAACATTAGACAGATCAACGAAACAGAAAATCAACAAGGACACCCAGGAATTGAACTCAGCTCTGCACCAAGCAGACCTAATAGACATCTACAGAACTCTCCACCCCAAACCAACAGAATATACATTTTTTTCAGCACCACACCACACCTATTCCAAAATTGACCATATACTTGGAAGTAAAGCTCTCCTCAATAAATGTAAAAGAACAGAAATTATAACAAACTATCTCTCAGATCACAGTGCAATCAAGCTAGAACTCAGGATTAAGAATCTCACTCAAAACCGCTCAACTACGTGGAAACTGAACAACCTGCTCCTGAATGACTACTGGGTACATAATGAAATGAAGGCAGAAATAAAGATGTTCTTTGAAACCAACGAGAACCAAGACACAACATACCAGAATCTCTGGGATGCATTCAAAGCAGTGTGTAGAGGGAAATTTATAGCACTAAATGCCCACAAGAGAAAGCAGGAAAGATCCAAAATTGACACCCTAACATCACAATTAAAAGAACTAGAAAAGCAAGAGCAAACACATTCAAAAGCTAGCAGAAGGCAAGAAATAACTAAAATCAGGGCAGAACTGAAGGAAATAGAGACACAAAAACCCTTCAAAAAATCAATGAATCCAGGAGCTGGTTTTTTGAAAGGATCAACAAAATTGATAGACTGCTAGCAAGATTAATAAAGAAAAAAAGAGAGAAGAATCAAATAGATGCAATAAAAAATGATAAAGGGGATATCACCACCGATCCCACAGAAATACAAACTACCATCAGAGAATATTACAAACACCTCTACGCAAATAAACTAGAAAATCTAGAAGAAATGGATAAATTCCTCAACACATACACCCTCCCAAGACTAAATCAGGAAGAAATTGAATCTCTGAATAGACCAATAACAGGAGCTGAAATTGTGGCAATAATCAATAGCTTACCAACCAAAAAAAGTCCAGGACCAGATGGGTTCACAGCCGAATTCTACCAGAGGTACAAGGAGGAGCTGGTACCATTCCTTCTGAAACTATTCCAATCAATAGAAAAAGAGGGAATCCTCCCTAACTCATTTTATGAGGCCAGCATCATCCTGATACCAAAGCCTGGCAGAGACACAACAAAAAAAGAGAATTTTAGACCAATATCCTTGATGAACATGGATGCAAAAATCCTCAATAAAATACTGGCAAACAGAATCCAGCAGCACATCAAAAAGCTTATCCACCATGATCAAGTGGGCTTCATCCCTGGGATGCAAGGCTGGTTCAATATACACAAATCAATAAATGTAATCCAGCATATAAACAGAACCAAAGTCAAAAACCACATGATTATCTCAATAGATGCAGAAAAGGCCTTTGACAAAATTCAACAACCCTTCATGCTAAAAACTCTCAATAAATTAGGTATTGATGGGTCGTATCTCAAAATAATAAGAGCTATTTATGACAAAACCACAGCCAATATCATACTGAATGGGCAAAAGCTGGAAGCATTCCCTTTGAAAACTGGCACAAGACAGGGATGCCCTCTCTCACCACTTCTATTCAACATAGTGTTGGAAGTTCTGGCCAGGGCAATTAGGCAAGAGAAGGAAATCAAGGGTATTCAATTAGGAAAAGAGGAAGTCAAATTGTCCCTGTTTGCAGATGACATGATTGTATATCTAGAAAACCCCATTGTCTCAGCCCAAAATCTCCTTAAGCTGATAAACAACTTCAGCAAAGTCTCAGGATACAAAATCAATGTACAAAAATCACAAGCATTCTTATACATCAATAACAGACAAACAGAGAGCCAAATCATGAGTGAACTCCCATTCACAATTGCTTCAAAGAAAATAAAATACCTAGGAATCCAACTTACAAGGGATGTGAAGGACCTCTTCAAGGAGAACTACAAACCACTGCTCAAGGAAATAAAAAAGGATACAAACAAATGGAAGAACATTCCATGCTCATGGGTAGGAAGGAAGAATCAATATCATGAAAATGGCCATCCTTCCCAAGGTAATTTACAGATTCAATGCCAACCCCATCAAGTTACCAACGACTTTCTTCACAGAATTGGAAAAAACTAC
The DNA here is from genome assembly GCF_028885625.2 of Pongo pygmaeus. Lineage (NCBI taxonomy): Eukaryota > Metazoa > Chordata > Mammalia > Primates > Hominidae > Pongo > Pongo pygmaeus. Next base: position 25,396,785 of record NC_072381.2, on the reverse strand, counting down.
TTTAAAGTTCATATGGAACCAAAAAAGAGCCCGCATCGCCAAGTCAATCCTAAGCCAAAAGAACAAAGCTGGAGGCATCACGCTACCTGACTTCAAACTATACTACAAGGCTACAGTAACCAAAACAGCATGGTACTGGTACCAAAACAGAGATATAGATCAATGGAACAAAACAGAGCCCTCAGAAATAATGCCACATATCTACAACTATCTGATCTTTGACAAACCTGACAAAAACAAGAAATGGGGAAAGGATTCCCTATTTAATAAATGGTGCTGGGAAAACTGGCTAGCCATATGTAGAAAGCTGAAACTGGATCCCTTCCTTACACCTTATACAAAAATTAATTCAAGATGGATTAAAGACTTAAATGTTAGATCTAAAACCATAAAAACCCTAGAAGAAAACCTAGGCAATACCCTTCAGGACATAGGCATGGGCAAGGACTTCATGTCTAAAACACCAAAAGCAATGGCAACAAAAGCCAAAATTGACAAATGGGATCTCATTAAACTAAAGAGCTTCTGCACAGCAAAGGAAACTACCATCAGAGTGAACAGGCAACCTACAAAATGGGAGAAAATTTTCGCAACCTACTCATCTGACAAAGGGCTAATATCCAGAATCTACAATGAACTCCAACAAATTTACAAGAAAAAAACAAACAACCCCATCAAAAAGTGGGCGAAGGACATGAACAGACACTTCTCAAAAGAAGACATTTATGCAGCCAAAAAACACATGAAAAAATGCTCACCATCACTGGCCATCAGAGAAATGCAAATCAAAACCACAATGAGATACCATCTCACACCAGTTAGAATGGCAATCATTAAAAAGTCAGGAAACAACAGGTGCTGGAGAGGATGTGGAGAAATAGGAACACTTTTACACTGTTGGTGGGACTGTAAACTAGTTCAACCCTTGTGGAAGTCAGTGTGGCGATTCCTCAGGGATCTAGAACTAGAAATTCCATTCGACCCAGCCATCCCATTACTGGGTATATACCCAAAGGACTATAAATCATGCTGCTATAAAGACACATGCACACGTATGTTTATTGCTGCATTATTCACAATAGCAAAGACTTGGAACCAACCCAAATGTCCAACAATGATAGACTGGATTAAGAAAATGTGGCACATATACACCATGGAATACTATGCAGCCATAAAAAATGATGAGTTCACGTCCTTTGTAGGGACATGGATGAAATGGGAAATCATCATTCTCAGTAAACTATCGCAAGAACAAAAAACCAAACACCGCATATTCTCACTCATAGGTGGGAATTGAACATTGAGAACACATGGACACAGGAAGGGGAACATCACACTTCGGGGACTGTTGTGGGGTGGGGGGAGGGGGGAGGGATAGCATTGGGAGATATACCTAATGCTAGATGACGAGTTGGTGGGTGCAGCGCACCAGCATGGCACATGTATACATATGTAACTAACCTGCACGTTGCGCACAAGTACCATAGAGCCTAAAGTATAATAATAATAATAATAATAATAATAATTTAAAAAAAATCCTCAATAAAATACTGGCAAACCGAATCCAACAGGACATCAAAAAGCTTATCCACCATGATCAAGTGGGCTTCATCCCTGGGATGCAAGGCTGGTTCAACATACACAAATCAATAAATACAATCCAGCATATAAACAGAACCAAAGACAAAAACCACATAATTATCTCAATAGATGCAGAAAAGGCCTTTGAGAAAATTCAACAGCCTTCATGCTAAAAACTCTCAATAAACTAGGTATTGATAGAACATCTCTCAAAATAATAAGAGCTATTTATGACAAACCCACAGCCAATATCATACTGAATGGGCAAAAACTGGAAGCATTCTCTTTGAAAACTTGTAGAAGATAGGGATGCCTTCTCTCACCACTCCTATTCAATGGAGTGTTAGAAGTTCTGGCCAGGGCAGTCAGGCAGGAGAAAGAAATAAAGGGTATTCAATTAGGAAAAGAGGAAGTCAAATTGTCCCTGTTTGCAGATTACGATTGTATATTTAGAAATCCCCATTGTCTCAGCCCAAAATCTCCTTAAGCTGATAAGCAACTTCAGCAAAGTCTCAGGATACAAACTCAATGTGCAAAAATCACAAGCATTCCTATATACCAATAACAGACAAACAGCCAAATCATGAGTGAACTCTCATTCACAATTGCTTCAAAGAGAATAAAATACCTAGGAATCCAACTTACAAGGGACATGAAGGCCCTCTTCAAGGAGAAATACAAACCACTGCTCAATGAAATAAAAGAGGATACAAACAAATGGAAGAACATTCCATGCTCATGGATAGGAAGAATCAATATCGTGAAAATGGCCAAACTGCCCAAGGTAATTTATAGATTCAGTGCCATCCCTATCAAGCTACCAATGACTTTCTTCACAGAATTCGAAAAAAACTACTTTAAAGTTCATATGGAACCAAAAAAAGAGCCTGCATTACCAAGACAATCCTAAGCAAAAAGAACAAAGCTGGAGGCATCACACTACCTGACTTCAAACTATACTACCAGGCTACAGTAACCAAAAACAGCATGGTACTAGTACCAAAACAGAGATGTAGATCAATGGAACAGAACAGAGCCCTCAGAAATAATACCACATATCTACAACCATCTGATCTTTGACAAACCTGACAAAAACAAGGAATGGGGAAAGGATTCCCTATTTAATAAATGGTGCTGGGAAAACAGCCTAGCCATATGTAGAAAGCTGAAACTGGATCCCTTCCTTACACCTTATACAAAAATTAATTCAAGATGAATTGAAGACTTAAATGTGAGACGTAAAACCATAAAAACCCTTGAAGAAAACCTAGGCAGTACCATTCAGGACATAGGCATGGGCAAGGACTTCATGTCTAAAACACCAAAAGCAATGGCAACAAAAGCCAAAATTGACAAATGGGATCTAATTAAACTAAAGAGCTTCTGCACATCAAAAGAAACTACCATCAGAGTGAACAGGCAACCTACAGAATGGGAGAAAATTTTTACAATCTACCCATCTGACAAAGGGCTAATATCCAGAATCTACAAAGAACTTAAACAAATTTACAAGAAAAAAATTAAACCCCATCAAAAAGTGGGCAAAGGATATGAACAGATACTTCTCAAAAGAAGACATCTATGCAGCCAACAGACACATGAAAAAATGCTCATCATCACTGGCCATCAGAGAAATGCAGATCAAAACCACAATGAGATACCATCTCATACCAGTTAGAATGGCAATCATTAAAAAGTCAGGAAACAACAGGTGCTGGAGAGGATGTGGAGAAATAGGAACAGTTTTACACTGTTGGTGGGAATGTAAATTAGTTCAACCATTGTGGAAGACAGTGTGGCAATTCCTCAACGATCTAGAACTAGAAATACCATTTGACCCAGCCATCCCATTACCGGGTATATGCCCAAAGGATTATAAATCATGCTGCTATAAAGGCACATGCACACGTATGTTTATTGTAGCACTATTCACAATAGCAAAGACTTGGAACCAACCCAAATGTCCACCAATGATAGACTGGATTAAGAAAATGTGGCACATATACATCATGGAATACTATGCAGCCATAAAAAAGGATGAATTCATGTCCTTTGTAGGCACATGGATGAAGCTGGAAACCATCATTCTGAGCAAACTGTCACAAGGACAGAAAACCAAACACTGCATGTTTTCACTCATAGGTGGGAATTGAACAATGAAAACACTTGGACACAGGAAGGGGAACATCACACACCGGGGCCTGTTGTGGGGTGGTGGGAGGGGGTAGAGATAGCATTAGGAGAAATACCTAATGTAAATGACGAGTTAATGGGTGTAGCACACCAACATGGCACATGTATATATGTGTAACAAACCTGCACGTTGTGCACATGTACCCTAGAACTTAAAGTATAAAAAAAAAGGATAAATTCCTAGAGACATACAGCCTCCCAGTATTTAACCAGGAAGAAACTGAATCCCTGAACAGACCAATAAGAAATTCTGAAATTAAATCAGTATAAAAAGTATAGAAGTAAAAAGTATAAAAACCTACCAACCAGAAAAAGCCCAGGACCAGAAAAATTCACAGCCAAATTCTATCAGATGTATAAAATGAAGAGCTAATACCATTCCTACTGAAACTATTCCAGAAAGTTGAGAAGGAAGGACTCCTCCATAAGTCATTCTATAAGGCCAGCATCATTCTGATACCAAAACCTGGCAGAGGAACATACAAAAAAATCTTCAGGCCAGTATATTTGATGAACATATATGCAACAATCCTCAACAAAATACTAGCAAACCAAATCCAGCAGCATATCAAGAAGCTCATCTACCATGATCAAGGAGGCTTTCTCCCTGGGTTGCAAGGTTAGTTCAGCATACACAAATGAATAAATGTGATTCATCACATAAACAGAATTAAAAAAAAAAACATGATCATCTCAATAGAGGCAGAAAATCTTTCAGTAAAATTCAATATTCCTTTGTTAAAAACCCTCAACAAACTAGGCATTGAAGAAACATACCTCAAAATAAGTGCCATGTGCCATGTATGACACAGCCGACATACTGAATGGGCAAAAACTGGCAGAATTCCCATTGAGAACAAGACAAAGATGACAACTCAGAACGCTGCTATTCAACATAGTACTAGAAGTGCTAGCCAGAGCAGTCAGGCAAGAGAAAGAAATAAAAGACATCCAAATAGGAAGAGAGGAAGTGAAACTATCTCTGTTTACAGATGGTATGATATTATACCCAGAACTCTGTATTCTCTGCCCAAAAGCTCCTAGAACTAAGAAACAACTTCAAAGTTTCAAGATACAAAATCAATGCACAAAAACCTAACATTCCTATACACTAATAACATCTAAGTCAAGACCCAAATCAGAAACACTATCCCATTCACAATTCCCACAAAAAGAATAAAATATCTAGGAATACACCTAACCAGGGAGGTAAATGGTCTCTACAATGAGAATTACAAAACATGGCTCAAATAAATCAGAGATGATGCAAAAAATGGAAAAATATTCCATGCTCATGGATAGGAAGAATCAATATTGTTAAAATGGTCATACTTCCCAAAGCAATTTATAGATTCAGTGCTAGTTATATCAAACTACCAATGACATTATTCATAGAATTAGAATGTTTTAAAATTCATATGGAACCACAAAAGAGCCCAAATATCCAAGGCAATCCTAAGAAAAAGAACAAAGCTGGATATATCACATTACCTGACTTCAAACAATACTAGGCTACAGTAACCAAAACAGCATGGTACTGCAAAAAAAAAAAAAAAAAAAAAAAACAGATACATAGATCTATGGAACAGAATAGGGAGTCCAGAAATAATGCCACATACTTACAACCATCTGATCTTTGACAAAAGTAAGCAATGGGGAAAGGACTTCCTGTTTAATAAACGGTGCTGAGATAACTGGCTAGCCATATGCAGAAGATTTTGACACTGGACACCTTTCTTACACCATATACAAAAATCAATTCAAGATCAATAAAGACTTGTAAAACCTAAGACTATAAAAACCCTGGAAGATGACCCAGGAAATATCATTCTGGATATAGGCAAGGATTTCACGATGAAGACAAGAGTAATTGCAACAAAAACAAAAATCGACAAATGGAACCTAATTAAAGAGCCTCTGCACAGCAAAAGAAACTATCCACAGAGCAAACATAGAATATCCACAGAGCAAAAATAGAATAGGAGAAAATATTTGCAAACTATGCATCTGACAAAAGTCTAATATCCAGAATCTATAAGGAACTTAAGCACGTTTACAAACAAAAAACAAACAACCTTATTAAAAAGTGGCCAAAGGACATGAACAGACACTTTTCAAAAGAAGATATATCCATGGCTAACGAGCATATGAAAAAAATGCTCAACATCGCTAATCATTAGAGAAATACAAATCAAAACCACAATGATACCATCTCACACCAGTCAGAATGGCTATTATTAAAAAGTCAAAAAACAACAGATACTGGCAAGATTGCTGAGAAAAAAGAACACTTATACACTATTGGTGGGAATGTAAATTAGTCCAGTCATTGTGGAAAGCAGTATGGCGATTTCTCAAAACACTTAAAACAAAAATGCCATTTGACCAAGCAGTCCCATTATTGGGAATATACCTAAAGAAATGTAAATCATTATACCATAAAGACATATGCATACGTATGTTCATTGCAGCACTATTCACAATAGCAAAGACATAGAATCAATCTAAGTGCCCATCAACAGTAGATTGGATAAAGAAAATGTCATACATATACACCATGGAATACTATGCAGCTATATTAGTCTGTTTTCACACTGTTACAAAGAAATACCCGAGACTGGGTAATTTTAAGAGGCTTAATTGACTCACTGTTCTGCATGGCTGAGGAGGCCTCAGAAAACTTACAATCATGGCAGAAGGCCATGCAGAAGGGGAAACACGGCAGGTCTTCCATGGGGGCAAGAGAGAGAGTGGAGAAACTGCCAAACACTGTTAAACCATCAGATCTAAGGAGAACTTACTCACTATCATGAGGAGAGCATGAGGAAATTGCCCCCATGATCCAATCATCTCCCACCAGGTCCCTCCCTGGACGCTGGAGATTACAATTCAAGATGAGATTTGGGTGTGGAAACAGAGCCCAACCATATCAGCAGCCATAAAAAGAATGAGGCTATGTTCTTCGCAGCAACATGGATGGAGCTGGAGGCCATTAACTAATGCAGTTACAGAAGACCAAATAATGCATATTCTCACTTATAAGTAGAACTAAACATTGAGAACACATGGATGCAAATAAGGGAACAACAGATACCAGGGCTACTTGAGAGTGATGAGTAGAAGGGAGAGGAATGAAAAACTACCTATCAGGTACTATGCTTATTACTTGGGTAACAAAATAATCTGCTTATTACTTGGGTAAGAAAATAATCTTTACACCAAACCCCTGTGGCATGCAATTTACTTACATAACAGACCTGTACATGTAAACATGAACCTATAATAAAAGCAAAAAAAAAAAAAAAAAAAAAAAAAAAGCTATATTTGAGCCCAAAGTGGATCTCTACCATCTATTCAACCAAGCATGTTTGATACAGTCAGGGCAGGAAAGCAAATGATTATTTCTAAAACTTAAAGCGAATTCTCTAAGTATTAGCAACCTGATTAGAAATATTTTAACATGCTCTCTTATAGCAAATAACAAGGATGAAAATGTCAGTGGCATAATAGTAGAAGCTGCCTTGTCATCATGATGTCAGACTTTAACCAAACCCTCAATAGAAACTATCTAAACCCCACTTATAGCCAGAGCACTAAGTTATTAGTTATATTAATACTAATCATAGACCATCCGACAACTAAATGTATTTGGCCCATTGATGACTGAACACAATGTCACAACATTTTTCCTTCATTGCTATATGGTAACCCATTGCTCAGCCTTAAGATAATAAATGTATTTTTGCCTCTTAAATTCTACAAAACTATTAGCATTAGTTATACAAGAATACTATTATCAAATAGCTTTCTGCTTATTTAGAAGGCCAAATTTAAGAGGCATTTGTAGCTTTTTTCTCTAGTGTCATTAAGTAATAATAGTTATCTTCCAAAAATATTGCCAGAAAACAATTTAAATCTATTTTCCAACCATGTAACTATCCATAATTTCAATCATGACCTGATATTCCTGTGATAATGTAAATTGTAAGACCTGATCCCCTCTAAAACATATAAGAGAATTTTACAGCAAGTCTGAAAGCAAGGAAATGTTCTCCTCCCCCACACCACTTTGCAGCAGACATGTCCAGAGAAGCTTGCCAAAACTTTACATAGTATTCATGTCTTCCATCTGTCTGGCTTCTTGTTCTTGGAAGTCTTTCTGGCAATCAGGTCAAGGTTTCCTTGGGAAGGTCTGTATGTTTTACGTGGCAAAATATAAGTTTGATAAAGTCAATAAATATATAATGAAGTAAGCTCAATCAGCATGGAATATCTATCCTCTATCCACAAATACAATTCTTGTGTTTTGGGGCTTCTGCAGGTTAAATGCAGCACATCTCTTAAAATTGCTAAGGTTTAAAATCTGATAATAGGTGACTGTTCCCCTGAGAAATATATCTTGAGTCTGCTGTTTTTGCAAAGGTAGCAGACTAACATCTCATTTTTGTGGTTTTCCTTCACTGTAATCATGTTTAGCTGCAATTTTATCAAACACATTCACAGGGTTCTTTAAAGAACCTCTTTGGATATGACCATTTCTGAATAGGATGAGACAATTTCTTGTCAGGGAACCCAGTGCAAGGAGGTCACTTCTATTATTGACTTGTTTAATTCAAAGAGTCCTAGGAGAGAGAGAGGAGGAAATACTTTTCTCACTTTATAGATGAAGAAAATTAGATTCATAAAAGTTTCATAACATGTCCAAAGTTATATTTTTTTACATTGCCAGGGAAGAAGAAATAAGAACAAAGCATGTTCTGTCAGAGAAAGAAAATGTATGTGAACACTGTAATCTGCCTTAAAATATACAATGGCTGTCTCATACCTTGAGATCTAGTGATTTAATTAAACACGCCATTTGTGTTAAGATTTTACTTTAATATTCAAGCAAAGATATATCTTCTTTGTTAATAACTTCTTAAATTTAAATACTCTTTTTTATGTTGAATCTTATTCATACGGATCTTAAAGTCAAATTACAAAGCTGATAATTTACACAGACTTTTAAATTTCAGATTTTTTTCTAGATCCTAATAGACATTATGCTAGACACCCTTAAAACATCCTCATTGAAACTGTATATGACTGATACTATTCTCCTCAATTTATACTACAACTACATATGGTCAGTATTATTCTCCCTAAATAATAGGAAGAAATTTGGGACACAAAGAGGTGAGATGGCTTCTACCTAAAGACACAGGTAATAAGTAAAAGGGCGAATGTGATGTTCATATCCTAAGTATAAGGGTAAGAAGACTGGTCAGAGGACCTAGGTTCACGTTCTTGTTTAAAATAGTGAACTGATCATATGTTTCTCTACCTCCTCCCTCCACATCCAACTGTAATGACAGGAAGTACATACAAGAGGGAATAAGTACAGTGAGGAGAAGTAGCTGACCAGAGATTTGAAAGAATTCTCCAGGATCGTGATGATAAGGCAGGGAGGGGAGGCAGCTAAGGACATGCTTAGCAGAAGCCTGGAGCACAGGTGGAAAATGCTCATCCAGGACAGCTTGTGTTAAGGCCATAGTTGGCAGGCATCAGGAGTGTGAGTGGAAACTAAAGCAGGCATCAAGGTGATTAAATGAAGGACTTACTTCTAAACAGATACATGAGTTGGCACATCCCCTCCCTAGAGCACAGTGATGGCATTTTTTCCCAAGCAAAAAATCAAGAACTCTTCTGCTTGATTGAAAGACATTTCTGGGAAGAGTGAAAGTTTCTAGAATGGTTATTAGTTCTCCTAGAGTAAAGGTCCAGGGTGGGGCAGAGACTGCCAGCTTCTTTCTGTAGCTTCCTAAGGGGAAAGAAACCCAATAGTCAAGGCAGAGATCTGTTGAAGAACAAGGCCTGCACATCTGTCACAAGATATGTGCCATCTAACTTTACAATTTAACCTAGTCCTTCAATCATAAAAATAATGACCAACTAAGGATCATATTTAGCAGAACTGGTGGCATAAAGGAGAACAGATACAAACAAGCAAAACAACTGAACTCGGAACAACAATAATTCAGGGAACAAAAGAAAATTTATAGATATTTAAATTAAGATCCTCAAAGAGATTTAAGAAAATGAACAGACAACTATGAAAAATAATCCAAGAGCAAAAAAAGGGTTCATGAACATTAAGAGAAATTGCCAAAGGAAAACTATTTCAAAACAACAAAAAAAGAAAAGAATAAAATCTCCCAGAAGTTTTTTTTTTAAAGGAGAAAATGAAACAAAAGTTAAGAAATATAGAAATCTATCCAGAAAGTCAAATATTCAACTGTAGGAGTTACAGAAAGAGAAACTGGATAGCAGAAAATAATTTTATGTAATCATAAAAGAAAGTTTCTGAGTGAAAAAGTCTAAAAGGGCCCACTAAGTGGCAAGTGTAATCAATAAAATGAATCACATCTAAGCACATCATCATGAATATTCAGAACCCCAAGGAAAAAGAAAAGATATTAAAAGTTTCCATAAGGAGAAAATATTACCTACAAAAGTATAATAAATCAGGTTACATCAAAGTTTTCATAAGCAACAATGAATGCTAAAAACAATATAACAATGTGTTTAAAATTCTGAGGGCACAATGACTTTGAACCTATACTTCTGTATTCTGACTAACAATTAGAAGACATTTTCTGACACGGGAAGACTTAGAAATTATAAATTCTACATATCCTGTCTGAAAAATGTGTTTGAGTGTTCCATAGGGTGAAAAAAAGAAAAACAAGAGGAAGAATTTTAGAAATAAGAAGGCTTGCATCCAACACACAGTTGTTGAACTAATCCAAAAGGTCAATAATTTGAAAAGATGTCCATGATAGTTGTTCTGCAAAAGACCTAAAGCAACTTATACAAATTACGGGACTCCAGGAATGTCTTCAACAAAAATATGAATTTTCTTTAACAAATGGAATGATTGATTTAAGAAGTTGGGCTGGCGGGGTGTGGTGGCTCATGGCTGTAATCCCAGCACTTTGGGAAGCCAAGGTGGGTGGATCACCTGAGGTCAGGAGTTCAAGGCCAGCCTGGCCAATATGATGAAACCCCGACTCTACAAAAATAAAAAAATTTAGCCCAGTGTGGTGGTGCATGCCTGTGTTTCCATTTACTTGGGAGGCTGAGGCATGAGAACTGCTTGAACCCAGGAGGAGGAGGTTGCAGTGAGCCAAGATCATGCCACTGCACTCCAGCCTGGGTGACAGAGTGAGATTCTGTCTCAAAAAAAAAAAAAAAAAGAAAGAAAAAAAAAGTTGATCTTAGAAATAAAATGTGACTCCTTGGGTTTTTTTTTAACATGATAAAAAGGCAATTAGCAACTCCAAGGGGTGGGGAAAAATCTTGATGGAGATATGCACAAATAAAACGTAGCACGGTTTTAAGCAAGTGATCTAGAAAAAGATCTGGACTTTGAAATTTGGAAGATTCTTAAAATGGCAGGATTCAATTATTTATCTGTCAATTCTTAGAGGAAATTAATGGACAAAGCAGAGGATTCTTTTACTCTAGTAACAGAATACAAATGTTATTATCTTTAATTATCCAAAAATATTAGAATAGTCAACAGAGGTAGGAGGGCAAAAGAAGAAAAGAATAAAAGATATCTAAAATTTATAGATGCAAAAATCAAAATAACCAACAGAAAAATTATAACTATAATAAAACAATAGAGAGGGTAAAGAAAGAAAGGAATATAACGAAACCAAATTCCACATTTTTCATATTGGAGAAGCTAATGATGATTTTATTTCCTAAAACTCATTATGCCAGTTTTCGATTGTGACTACTCTTCATTAGGGATAAGTCTGCCTATACTTCCTTCTCCTGTCATGCAGAATTGACCTCCTCTAACTCCTCCAAGTCGTCTCACTTCTGGCTCTTCCATTCTTTATTTATTTATATATTTTTTGAGATGAAGTCTTGCTCTGTCACCCAGGCTAGAGTGCCGTGGTGCCATCTTGGCTCACTGCAACCTCCGCCTCCTGGGCTGAAGCAATTGTCCAGCCTCAGCCTCCTGAGCAGCTGGGACTACAGGCATGCACCACCACGCTTGGCTAATTTTTGTATTTTTAGTAGAGATGGGGTTTCACCATGTTGGCCAGGCTGGTCTTGAACTCTTGACCTCAGGTTATCCACCTGCCTCGGCCTCCCAAAGTACTGTGATTACAGGCGTGAGCCACTGGGCCCAGCCTGGCTTTTCCAATCTGACTCCTGTGCCTTGAGTCTCTTACTGGCAGTTCTTTCAGCAGCCCTGACCTCAACATTTTAGACCCCACCATAAAAAAGCAGCAAAGTGTGTGTCAAGAAATGCCAGATAACCAGACTTGCCAGCCTCCAGCTTGAAAGAAGTCAGGGACCTGCCAGATGTCATCCCAGGTGGGCTCGTGAGGAAAAGAAATGTTGAGCCATGAATTGACCCAATGTGCCTCTTCCCTTATTCTGCTACTGCTATGTGTGTCTTGAAAACATTTCATTTTACAGGCTTAAGCCTAAGAGCCAGAAAAACACCAAAGTGATTTTTGCAAGGAATTCTGAATTTTCTTTTTTTTTTTTTTTACCCCTTTACCTTTCAAATATTTCAGTTTATTCATTTACATTTGAGAATGGAGCAATTAGGAATAGCTTATTCTTTGACTGAAGTCTCATCAGAGAAATTGGAAAACCCAAGCTTCCAGAGCTAAGGAGGCAGTGGGCAGGAAGGCCAAGACTGAAAGGAGGAAAAAGAAAGAGAAAGTAAAACTAAAACACTACAATAAAGACACCCAAAGGGGGAAAAGATGTAAATGCATTCACAATTTACATATTCATAGAGGGGAAATTTGTAAAGCACTTCACATGTTTCTATGTTACCACAACATTTTAACCATTTATTGAGCACCTTCTGAACGCCTTCCTCTCATCTTCTACCATGTTACCCATCTCTCACTACATTCCAGCAACACTGGCTTTCTTTCTGTTCTTAGATCACTTGAAGTTCATTCCATCTCGAGGTCTTTGTTCCTGTGGCTTCCTATCTGGAATGTGATGACCTCAGCTTGCTCCATGAACGTCTTCTCATCCTTCCTTCCTCAGCTCAGAGTCACCTCTTCAAGTAGGTCTTTCCTGACCATCCTATTGAGTGCATTCTACCCTACCTCTCAGCCATTCTCTGCCACATTCCCCTATTTTTTTCCTTATAGCACTTGGTTCTATCAATAATTACTTATTATTTTTATTTTGCCTGTTTATTATGCATTTCCCCCATTCCCACAAGAGTCCATGAGGACAGGGATTTTGTCTGTTGTCTTCACTATTCTATCCCTAGCACCTGTAGCCATAGCCAGGTGCATGTAATATACAGGTGCTCCTCAACTTATATTCTGATAAGCCCATCCCAGTAAACCCATCTTAAATTGAAAATATGTAAATTGAAAAATTTGTTTAATACATCTAACCTACTAAACGTCATTGCTTAACCTAGCCTACCATAAACATGCTCAGAACACTTACATTAGCCCATAGTTGGGCAAAATCATCTAAAATAAAGCCTATTTTTTACTAAAGTGTTGAATATCTTATGTGATTGATTGAATGCTGTACCAAAGTATAGTTTTTACTGAATGTGTATCGCTTTTGCGCCATCAAAAATTTGAACAATTGTAGGTAGAACCATCATAAATCGGAGACTATACATTATAACTTTTAAAAAAAGTTTAGTACGTTTCAGAAATTATGTTAGCCTCTTTACATATATAAGATTGTTTACTCTTTACAACAGTAAGAGGTATTCTGTACCTTTTGCAATGAGGGAATTGAGCCACAGAGTTACATAACTTTCTAGTGTCACACAGTAAGTGAAAGTGGAAATTCTTGGATTCAAACCTAGGTTTATGATCCCAAAACCCCTCCTCCAAGACACTATTCCCATGCTGTTTTTCTGAAATAGGCAAGGTACTTTGAAAAGGCACTGTATTAGTCCGTTCTCACACTGCTACAAAGAACTGCCCGAGACTGGGTAACTTATAAAGGAAGGACATTTAATTGACTCACAGTTCCATTTGGCTGGGGAGGCCTTAGGAAACTTAAAATCGTGGCGGAAGTTGAAGGAGAAGCAAGGCACCTTCTTCATAAGGTGGCAGTGGGGAAAACGAACACAGGAGGAACTACTATACACTTATAAAACCATCAGATCTCGTGAGATCTCCCTCACTATCACGAGAACAGCACAGGGGAAGCCGCCCCCACGATCCAATTACCTCCACCTGGTCTCTCCTTGACACGTGGGAATTATGGAGATTACAATTCAAGATGAGATTTTGGGTGCAGACACAGCCAAACCATATCAGGCACTGAATACAGGAAGTCATAAAATATGGTCCTGGTACTTAAAAAACCTGTAGAACTCTTTGGGAAACAGGATGTTTACAGAAAGAGACAGATAATAACAGGAGGCAGGTTGCTCTTATGATAGCCCCTATTTTAAAGTTGAGAAAACAAAAAACCCAAAATAAAGTGAGGGAGAAATAGGAGTATACAGCCAAGTGATTTCTCATTCCAAGGCTCAGAACCTGTGAGCTCCCTGCCTTCATAAAGAACCTGCTAGACATTGTAAATTTGCAATACTGTTAGGCTCCTTCACAATATTAGAATGTTTCAGGTACCCAGAATGGCCTGTAACCAAATTTTTTCGGTGACTAAAGCTGCAGTTATTTATATCAGCTGTTTATATGAAGTTGTTTATATGATATGTTTATATGTGTTTCAATTTTATCAAATACTGTTTACTTTTTCCCAAGTTTGTGTTTAAGGACTAACTACTTCCGAATTACAAAGACTTCATGTTTAATATAGACTTCGGATCCTATTGCAGATTGTCTTGTTCACAAGGTCTAGGCAGGGCCTGGGAACATATTATCAGGCTCTTCAGGTGATCCTTATGCCCAGCCAGTTTGGGATCAGTGAATAATGAACATAAATTAACCTTTATTTGATGACTCAGCATCTTTTTGTGTCTGTTATTAAACTGCAAGTTCGCTGCAGCCATAGCTAATGCAAGTGATGGTCCCCAATTCCCTTGGTCTCATTTTCCTCACCCATAAAAATAAATTGGATTATGTGATCTCTAAAATCCCCTTTACTTCTAAAATTCTAATTCAGAAAGGGGCTTTTCACAAGATGTTTACTAAAAACATTGGTTCTTTTACTAATGCCTCAATATCATTTGTTATTTGCCTCTTTTTCATAAACACGGAAAGACAGATACATTGCTAAATAACTTTCAGGGGACTGTATTGTGAGAAGCTTTCCAAAGAACTAATTATTGTCAATACCCAAAACAACCATCCTAAAAGTTTGCCTTATCCAGAAAAATCATAGTCTTCATCTTTCTTTTCAGAAGCCTTGGATTCATCTCTAATATTCACAACATTGTCTCTTATTTCTCCATAATGAACATAATGTACAACAGCAAGCTCCTCTCTTCTCACAGTAGGTTGTGTATGTTTCATGTTTATGGATAGGGAGTAAAGAATTGGTCACTCTTCAGTTTGTGCTAAGGTAATTTGCACCATGAAACCTAAACATTCTTTTTTATCATGTGGTCATTGTTTGTTTTTGTTTTCTTAAGCTTTCTTCTGACTTAACAGAATTCTAAGCATTATTAATATTTAAAACTGCATCTTTAAACATATGCTTATTAAAGCTTTAAATAATGTATATGTAGGGCCAGAAGCGGTGGCTCACGCCTGTAATCCCAACACTTTGGGAGGCTGATGCAGGTGGATTGCTTGAGCCCGGGAGTTCAACCAGCCTAGGGAACATGATAAAATCCCGTCTCTACAAAAAATAGAAAAATTAGCTGGGCGTGGTGGTGCACACCTGTAGTCTCAGCTACTTGGGGAACTGAGGTGGGAGGATCGCTTGAGCCTGGGAGGTTGAGGCTGCAGTGTGTTGTGTTTATGCCATTGCACTCCAGCCTGGGTGACAGAGTAAGACCCTGTCTCAATAATAATAATAATAATAATAATAATAATGTCTATGTAATATAGCATTTCAATCATTTCTTCTAGGAAATTCATGTGTAATAAGTTCAAATTCTGAACAACTTCTAGTTGAATCAATAAGTTAAAATGGCAAATGGAATATTTACAAAATACATTGTAGGGTACTAATATTCCTTTAATGGGATAAGCTCAAATAAAGTTCTGAAATGCAAGCACAGTCAACTTATCTTTATAACGATTAAATCATCAAGATCTTAACTCCTCAACTACCTACTAGGGAAAAATAGTTCAGTTTCATCAGAACTGTAAAACTGCTCAATGGTAAATGGAGCTTCATGTAAAAATAAGGCAATATTCTGCAGGATCAGAGATTGCTAATTGTTTTCTATCAGTTCATTCATCTTCATTTTTTCTCTTTCTCCACTCCTCTACACCAAACTGTACCCCCCTTCCCTCTTTCTGTTCTTCCAGGTACACACACACACACACACACACACACACACACACACACACGCTTTCCTTTCTTTTCTCTTTTTTTTAAAGCTTTTTTAAAAAATTATACCTTAAGTTCTAGCATACATGTGCACAACATGCAGGTTTGCTACATATGTATACATGTGCCATGTTGGTGTGCTGCACCCATTAACTCATCATTTACATTAGGTATATCTCCTAATGCTATCCCTCCCCCCTCCCCCAACCCCACGACAGGCCCCTGTGTGTGATGTTCCCCTTCCTGTGTCCAAGTGTTCTCATTGTTCAACTCCCACCTATGAGTGAGAACGTGTGGTGTTTGGTTTTCTATCCTTGTGACAGTTTGCTGAGAATGACGGTTTCCAGCTTCATCCATGTCCCTACAAATGACATGAACTCATCCTTTTTTATGGCTGCATAGAATTCCATGGTGTAGATGTGCCACATTTTCTTAATCCAGTCTATCATTGATGGATATTTGGGTTGGTTCCAAGTCTTTGCTATTGTGAATGGTGCTGCAATAAACATACGTGTGCATGTGCCTTTATAGCAGCATGATTTATAATCCTTTGGGCATATACCCGGTAATGGGATGGCTGGATCAAATGGTATTTCTAGTTCTAGATCCTTGAGGAATCGCCACACTATCTTCCACAATGGTTGAACCAGTTTACTGTCCCACCAACAGTGTAAAACTGTTCCTATTTCTACACATCCTCTCCAGCACCTGTTGTTTCCTAACTTTTGAATGATCACCATTCTAACTGGTGTGAGATGGTATCTCACTGTGGTTTTGATTTACATTTCTCGGGTGGCCAGTGATGATGAGCATTTTTTCATGTGTCTGTTGGCTGCACAGATGTCTTCTTTTGAGAAGGGTCTGTTCATGTCCTTCGCCCACTTTTTGATGGGGTTGTTTGTTTTTTTCTTGTAAATTTGTTTAAGTTCTTTGTAGATTCTGGATATTAGCCATTTGTCAGATGGGTAGATTGTAAAAATTTTCTCCCATTCTGTAGGTTGCCTGTTCACTCTGATGGTAGTTTCTTTTGATGTGCAGAAGCTCTTTAGTTTAATTAGATCCCATTTGTCAATTTTGGCTTTTGTTGCCATTGCTTTTGGTGTTTTAGACATGAAGTCCTTGCCCATGCCTATGTCCTGAATGGTACTGCCTAGGTTTTCTTCAAGGGTTTTTATGGTTTTACATCTCACATTTAAGTCTTCAATCCATCTTGAATTAATTTTTGTATAAGGTGTAAGGAAGGGATCCAGTTTCAGCTTTCTACATATGGCTAGGCTGTTTTCCCAGCACCATTTATGAAATAGGGAATCCTTTCCCCATTGCTTGTTTTTGTCAGGTTTGTCAAAGATCAGATGGTTGTAGATATGTGGTATTATTTCTGAGGGCTCTGTTCTGTTCCATTGATCTATATCTCTGTTTTGGCACTAGTACCATGCTGTTTTTGGTTACTGTAGCCTGGTAGTATAGTTTGAAGTCAGGTAGTGTGATGCCTCCAGCTTTGTTCTTTTTGCTTGGGATCGTCTTGGTAATGCAGGCTCTTTTTTTGGTTCCATATGAACTTTAAAGTAGTTTTTTTCGAATTCTGTGAAGAAAGTCATTGGTAGCTTGATTGGGATGGCACTGAATTTATAATTTACCTTGGGCAGTATGGCCATTTTCATGATATTGATTCTTCCTATCCATGAGCATGGAATGTACTTCCATTTGTTTGTCCTCTATTATTTCGTTGAGCAGTGGATTGTAGTTCTCTTTGAAGAGGGCCTTCACGTCCCTTGTAAGTTGGATTCCTGGGTATTTTATTCTCTTTGAAGCAATTGTGAATGGGAGTTCACTCATGATTTGGCTCTCTGTTTGTCTGTTATTGGTGTATAGGAATGCTTGTGATTTTTGCACATTGATTTTGTGTCCTGAGACTTTGCTGAAGTTGCTTATCAGCTTAAGGAGATTTTGGGCTGAGATGATGGGGTTTTCTGGATATACAATCATGTCATCTGCAAACAGGGACAATTTGACTTCCTCTTTTCCTAATTGAATGCTCTTTATTTCTTTCTCCTGGCTGATTGCCCTAGCCAGAACTTCCAACACTATGTTGACTAGGAGTGGTGAGAGAGGGCATCCCTGTCTTGTGCCAGTTTTCAAAGGGAATGCTTCCAGTTTTTGCCCATTCAGTATGATATTGGCTGTGGGTTTGTCATAAATAGCTCTTATTATTTTGAGATACATCCCATCAATACCTAGTTTATTGAGAGCTTTTAGCATGAAGGGCTGTTGAATTTTGTCGAAGGCCTTTTCTGCCTCTATTGAGATAATCATGTGGTTTTTGTCTTTGGTTCTGTTTATATGCTGGATTACGTTTATTGATTTGTGTATGTTGAACCAGCCTTGCATCCCAGGGATGAAGCCCACTTGATCATGGTGGATAAGCTTTTTGATGTGCTGCTGGATTTGGTCTGCCAGTATTTTATTGAGGATTTTTGCATCGATGTTCATCAGGGATATTGGTCTAAAATTCTCTTTTTTTGTTGTGTCTCTGCCAGGCTTTGGTATCAGGATGATGCTGGCCTCATAAAATGAATTAGGGAGGGCCGGACGCGGTGGCTAACACCTGTAATCCCAGCACTTTAGGAGGCCGATACAGGGGGATCACGAGGTCAGGAGATTGAGACCATCCTGGCTAACACAGTGAAACCCTGTCTCTATTAAAACTACAAAAAAATTAGCCAGGCGTGATGGTGGGCGCCTGTAGTCCTAGATACTCAGGAGGCTGAGGCAGGAGAATGACATGAACCCGGGAGGCGGAGTTTGCCGTGAGCCGAGTTCGCCCCACTGCACTCCAGCCTGGGCGACAGAGTGAGACTCCATCTCAAAAAAAAAAAAAAAAAATGAGTTAGGGAGGATTCCCTCTTTCTAAAATTCTCTTTTTTTTGTTGTGTCTCTGCCAGGCTTTGGTATCAAGATGATGCTGGCCTCATAAAATGAGTTAGGGAGGATTCCCTCTTTTTCTACTGATTGGAATAGTTTCAGAAGGAATGGTACCAGCTCCTCCTTTTACCTCTGGTAGAATTCGGCTGTGAATCCATCTGGTCCTGGACTTTTTTTGGTTGATAGGCTATTAATTATTGCCTCAATTTCAGAGCCTGTTATTGGTCTATTCAGGGATTCAACTTCTTCCTGGTTTAATCTAGGGAGGGTGTATGTGTGCAGGAATTTATCCATTTCTTCTAGATTTTCTAGTTTATTTGTGTAGAGGTGTTTATAGTATTCTCTGATGGTAGTTCGTATTTCTGTGGGGTCGGTGGTGATAACGCCTTTATTATTTTTTATTGTGTCTATTTGATTCTTCTCTCTTTTCTTCTTTATTAGTCTTGCTAGTGGTCTATCAATTTTGTCGATCTTTTCAAAAAACCAGCTCCTGGATTCACTGATTTTTTGAAGGGTTTTTTGTGTCTCTATCTCCTTCAGTTCTGCTCTGATCTTAGTTATTTCTTGCCTTCTGCTAGCTTTTGAATGTGTTTGCTCTTGCTTCTCTAGTTCCTTTAATTGTGATATTAGGGTGTCAATTTTAGATCTTTCCTGCTTTCTCTTGTGGGCATTTAGTGCTACAAATTTCCCTCTACACACTGCTTTAAATGTGTCCCAGAGATTCTGGTATGTTGTGTCTTTGTTCTCAATGGTTTCAAAGAACATCTTTATTTCTGCCTTCATTTCATTATGTACCCAGTAGTCATTCAGGAGCAGGTTGTTCAGTTTCCATGTAGTTGAGTGGTTTTGAGTGAGTTTCTTAATCCTGAGTTCTAGTTTGATTGCACTGTGGTCTGAGAGAGAGTTTGTTATAATTTCTGGTCTTTTATATTTGCTGAGGATTGCTTTACTTCCAACTATGTGGTCAATTTTGGAATAAGTGTGATGTGGTGCTGAGAAGAATGTATATTCTGTTGTTTTGGGGTAGAGAGTTCTGTAGATGTCTATTAAGTCCACTTGGTGCAGAGCTGACGAGACAGAAAGTTAACAAGGATATCCAGGAATTTTTTTTTTTTCCTCTGTCGCCCAGGCTGGAGTGCAGTGGTGCGATCTGGGCTCACTGCAAACTCCGCCTCCCGGGTTCACGCCATTCTCCTGCCTCAGCCTCCCGAGTAGCTGGGACTACAGGCACCTGCCACCACGCCTGGTTAATTTTTTGTATTTTTAATAGAGACAGGGTTTCACTGGGTTAGCCAGGATAGTCTCGATCTCCTGACCTCGTCATCCATCCGCCTTGGCATCCCAAAGTGCTGGGATTACAGGCGTGAGCCACCACGTCTGGCCTAGTGCTTTCCCTTCAAAATTCATCTTTTTATGGAAAACCTTAAATATTAAACATTTAATCATGTAGGTAGTAAAACCATGCTTAGCAACAGATTCTACATATTTAGTCAGATGTTCTTTTTGAGCCCGGATGACATCCCAATGTAAATTAATTCATATTTCATTGATCTATCAAAATGTTTCAGTTCTCACTTGTGTCAGGTTCTATATATACAATGATCTTATATTTTAAATAAATAAATAGACATGTAATCTGACAAATGCATATATGAGCATAAATATATGCACACACAGATATATGTACACACATATGTGTACACATACATACAGAACCCTTGAAATAGGGATAGTCCCAGAGTATCATTTTATACGTTATGTATCATATGTGCTCCCCTACACCAGTGGCTTTCAACCAGAGGCAGTTTTGCCCCACAGGGGATATTTGGCAGTGTCTGCAGACACATTTGGTTTTCACACTGGCAGGGTGTGTTGCCACTGGCATCCAACAGATAAAAGCCAGAGGTGCTGCTAAACATCTTACAATCAATAAGACAGCCCCCACAGCAAAGGCCTATCTGGTCCCAAATGTCTGTATTTCCAAGGTTGTGAAACCTTGTTCAGCATAGTGGTCTGAGGCATCAAATAAGAGGAAAATAAAACTCTTCAATTTTATTCCAAGCAATTGACGGGAAAAAAAGAAAAAATGCTTATCCTCACAATTGCATTTAAATCTCATCGGTCAAAACTGGTTACATTGCTACGTAAGAAGTAACTTCTATTGTGAAACCTTTACACACTTTAGAAAGGAGAGACATATCTATTCCCTCCTATTATTAGTCCATCAGTGGTCCTTTATTTTCACTATCCTAGGAATTTTCCCACAGTATCAGGGAAAAACTGCCAGATGATGTGAGAAAAATTATGATAATTCTGACTTTACCTATTCGGAAAATAAAAGTTGCTGTAGTTTCTAGCACAATATTTTGTGTATTTCACATACATCAAAAAGAAAACATGATTACATGTTTTAGTATAGCTTGTCTATTTTAAACAAAACTATTATGAAGACAAATAGCAATCTAATTTATATACAGCAGGAGCTGAGTGTGCTGGCTCAGGCCTGTAATCCCAGCACTTTGGGAAGCCAAGGCAAGACCGTGTCTCTACAAAAATTAAAATTAAAAAATTAGCCAGGCATGGTGGCATGTGCCTGTACTCCCAGCTACTTAGGAAGCTAAGGCGGGAGGATCACCTGAGCCTAGGAATGCAGTGAGCTATAATCTCAACCCTGTACTCCTGCCTGAGAAACAGAGTGGGACACTGTCTCTTTTTAAGAAAATAAAAAATAAAAAAATTTACGTACAGCTGTAAGGTCTACATTTTGCTTCCATATGTGAATATTTTGCTGCAAGTTGATAATTTATAGATGATAATACAACTTTGTAGTTGAAGAGACTCTGGAATTTATTTTCCCATTTCCTAATATCACATTTCATCAAATATAAAATGGCATTAATTGTAAGATGCCTTGTTATATTGTGTACCACCGAAAGAAAAGAAATGCCAACTGAATATGACATGCCCTCAATTGTAAGACACATCCCAATTTGAAAGACATCAATATGTGAAAACGGTGCACGTTAGAATTGATACAATATTATTCTTTACTATCATACCATTTCTTCTTTCTCAGATAAAAGCCATGTGTCAAGTTCTTCTCTGATAATGTAACAAGGCATATGCACTGGACAAAACACATAAATGGTGAGAAAGCTAAATAAATAAACCAAAACCTTACATAACTCTAAGATTCCTTTTAAGCTATAGGTGCAGTGGGTACTTTGCCAATTGGACAGGTTTTTAAAAATCCTACACTGTCTTGTTTTAGTCATATTTATTAAATAAGAAAGATTATAACAGATATTAAAATGAATAAAAATTAATTGGATGTCAATTAAATAGAAGTATTAACAACTTTGTGTGGGGGAAGAGAAAAGAGACAGAAGCTGCCACCTTGTACAAAAAGATAGGTAACAGGATTTTTGTTTGGAAAAATAAACTTTACTACCTTGGGATCAGATTATATTTAAGCTAATTTGTGTTTCCTCTGAGCTCTACCTATAATGAAAGTAATAAAACTAGATGTATCCTATGATTGCTTTGAGGCACTCAATAATATCCCTGGATATAAAAAAGAAATTCACTCATGGTTTCTATACTAGATTTGGCACTGTAGGAAAGAGGAGGGTGTGGAGGGGCGAAGCTGTGAAAGACTTAGCCAAGAGGACTAATCCTCTCCTAAACTGAAGAAGTATTTCACGGAATGGTCATCTACCCAAATATTTGTATAGGTCAAGTTTTTCTTCCTGTAGGAAGAAAGACTCAGGAGAGTAATTGCCCAGCCAAAGTGGAAATTATGCTATGTGTAATTTTAGTTTGTTACTAAACAAATTTTAGTTTATTACCAAAAGCTGAAAAGCAGATAAAGCAAGCAAAACAAGCCCCATTGATGCATATGACATTGCTGTGCTGGGAAAAGCTTCACAACGCTGCTGGCTGCAGACTCTCCCAAGCATAGCCCCAGTGCTAGTGAACTGCCTATTTGCACATAACAGCCATCAAGCTGCCAAAGTTATCAAAATCCCAATGTGCTATCTTAGTAATTCTGCATAAATAACTCTTTGAACACCAAATCAGCACTGAACAGAGAAAACAGCCAGGGCCTAATGCTTCTTTACCAACTAAGTGCAAAATAGCATCAACAACATACGCCTTGGCATCACAGTATATTACAATGTAATCATAAAATGCAGTGTATGTTGAATCCAACAGCACTCTTAAGACTGAAAAAGGGTAGCCTTAAAATCTGAACCGTGTGCAACAAACTGCTGCCTTTCTGGAGTTGAAAGTAACATTTGGCTTATCCAGAAGTTGAGGCTGGAAAATCAGTCTAGTGAGAGCCTCAGTTATCTCTCCAGACAGTAAGCATAACTCTTGTAATTTATTTTGCGGTTTGGGAAATCCCCTTTCTACTTCCAAATGCATATTCTAGAAAATGGGAGGATAATCCTGTACCATTGCTACACCACAACATATAACCCTTTTTTGAAATTTTAAAGCCAACTACAGAGGCAAATTGAAAACAGGTTGTTTTTAAAAAGTAAGTAGGGAGCTTCCAAATGTCGAAACATGTATTCTCTTGAGAGAAGTTATAGAGGTATACTGAGGCCCTTGGTCTAGAAATCTACGAAGCAACTTCATGTTGACTCCAAGTAAATCAGGAGGTCTTAAGTCCTGTAAACTCAGATTATGCTCATTCTTATTTTGAAATGGAGTTCTCATTTCCATTATTAGTTTATGTACTTAACTCATTGTACATTGATAGGACTTTCTGTAAATATTCTGTGAGTAAATGACCGTTATGAAGTCAAACATGGAACATATGAACATGTTCTGCATTTATATAGCATTCATTAACTGATTTCAGCAGTGAATCAAATAAAACTTTACAAGTTAAAGCAACGCATTGGGCTAGGTGTGATGGCTCATACCTGTAATCTCAACACTTTGGGAAGCTGAGGCAGGTGGATCACCTGAGCCCAGGAGTTCAAGACCAGCCTGGGCAACATGGCAAAACCCCACATCTACTAAAACTGAAAAAAATAGCCAAGCATGGTGGCTCGGGCCTGTAGTCCTGGCTACCCAGGAAGCTGAGCTGGGAGGATCACTTGAGCTTGGAAGGTTGAGGATACAGTGACCTGAGATCGTGCCACTGCACTCCAGCCTGGGCAACAGAATGAGATCCTGTCTCAAAAAAAAGAAATAAATAAAATAAAGTGACATATTGAATGATGTGCATAATCATGGACCTTTAGAGTTATAAGGAGTCGTCTTGTCCAACCTCCTCAATTTACAGTTGAAGAAACTGAAAATTAAAGAGGCAAGTCCTGCCTCTGGTAACACCCTAAGTCAAAGATATAGTCCAGGCTGGTACCAATATCTTCTGTCTCTAAGGCCAGTATTTCAACCATGAACCATTGCCACCACAAGCCTTCATAATGATTAGAAACAAAACTAAACCTCTATATAAGTTACAAATTACTGTAAGTCAAATGACTTTAATACTAGTAAATGAAGACAGTTATGGCCAGCTGAGGATAGTATTTGGGAAGACAGAAGCTACAATACAAAAATATTTACTAAACTTCCTATGTGATGACAGTTCTTCGTTTAGTTTTTACAGAATTTCAAAGGAGATACACATTACTCTTCATAGCTTAAAGATGATGTAACTGAGACTTAAAAGCCTCCACAGCAGAAGTTCATCTGAAAACCTTTTAATCTATAACCTAGGCAAAACACCTCTCGGCTATTCCTGTAGGTAAGCCTACTCATCATTTTCAGCTCCTGTAAGAAAGACGTAGGATATGTTTGGCCTAGAGCAAGATGGTCATTTTTCTTACACTGTGTGAATTGCCCTCTTTTGTTGAAAGCAGAAATCTGTAATAGAATCACTGAAGGAGGTGTGTGGGTGTCTTGTGTGAGGGAGAGAAAGTGAAGTGAGCACTCAGGCAGTCAGTGAATCAGTGACACTAATGTTCATTAGTTTCTAAAAAGAGATTTCCACACTATTGCGATCTTTCCCTTATCTCCCTATTGACTTTTCTTTCTTTTTTTTTTTTTTAACCAAATACCAGGTCTAACATTCACTTGGTTTCCTCTTCCTCTGCATGTGACTCTCTCATATCATTTCCACAAGGTGGAATGATGTGTATCAGCCCTGTTTCCAAAACGTATTTGTTGACCATGTGGATAGGCCAATTAAGATGTATATGGAAATCATCAAGTCTATTTCCACATTTGTATTATGCAGAAACTGATTTCCAGACAGGTATTACAGCCAGTCAGAGACAAAACTGGGACTTGAGGCAAAGTTCTGCCTCAAATTGAATACTATTCTCACTGTACAACATACTTGGTTGCATTGTTGGCCCAAAAAGAACAAGTGTATGTCACTGGTTTGGGCGAAGTATATTACTTAATTCAAGCCAATATCATCTTATACATCTTTAATGACAGAATTGGGGAATCAAGATATAGAAATCAGCACAGGATGGTGGAGAGACTACGCAGGCTTCATAGCTAGACAGATCTAAATTTGATTTTAGCTCCTTCATTTACTAGCTACATTAGCTTGGGCAAGTTGCTCAACTTTTCTGAACTGGTTGCTACCTGAGAGTTCTAAGAATTAAATGCACTGAAATATATAAAGTATCTAATGTATAGTAGATGCTCAATAAGTATTGGTTTTCCTTAATTCCCACCCACCACAAAAGAGCTATTCCACTTCTAGCAAATTCCTTTAGCTATTTGGGTCTCAGCTTCCTCAACTATAAAATGAGGAGAAACCAAAGGAATTCCAAATTCCCTCTCAGGCTCATTGAGAATTAATTCTTTAATGGAATTTTAAAGAAACTCACCTTCTTTTAAATTCAACAAATCCTTAAGTACCTGCTAACCATCCTTGGCACTGAACGATTCCAACCACCACCAGAGAGTTATCTATGCATTCAACAGAAAGGGATCCAACTCCATAGTACTTTAAGTTCCACAAAGAAAAATCATTATGCAAACGAAAGAACCCTAGCTTTAAGGAAAATGCTTCAAGGATATTACAAACCTAATGTTAAAAGTAAAAATATTTTCAGGGTGTATCTTAAATTATTACTCTCTCTTTTTTGCTAGGATGAAAAATGAGAACCAAGTGTTCATACTATAGATATGTAAAAAAAGACTCAAGAAATTCTTAGTTAAGGGAAATGAGTGACATTTTTTCAAAGACAAAAAATGAGCAATAAACTTCTCTTCCCATATGTGTATTATGCTGGGTCTTAAATTTTAAGATACTTGTGTCATTCTGAAACACAAGGGAATAGAATTTATTCTGAGAGATTGTTTTACAGTGATAAACAGCAATATAACAAGATATTTTTATGTTGAACTTCTTATAAGAAGTTCTACATTTTACTTTTAAAGTTCATGCTTTGGATTTATATTATCTAAAAATAAAATGTAATTTAATTTACATTAATTTAAATGTCTGAATCTTGTAAGTAAGACCTGGGAAAATATTAACTAATCCTAACTAAAAGTTTTTTCTCCTTTTCTCTTTCATAAGTAAACCGTTGTCAATGGATTTTCTGTTATACATAAAACTTTTTGCAAATAACACTTCACATGTTTAAAAGACTATTTCAAATCATGATCAGGGCTCCTAATCTGGTTTACCAAAAATTCATTTGAGGTTTACCTTGTTACCATACCTGTCAAATACTATTCACCTATGTTGTAGAATTTTAGAATGCATATCTTAGATGATAAAATATCATCAACAAAAAACCTTTTCCTTTTATGAGTGTGAAGATATACAGAAAGGGTCCATTTAAATATTATCTCAATATGTGAAATTAACAATGTAATCTCTTTTTTAAGTGACAGCTGTTTTCTATGGGCTAATTTTTTTGGCTGTCATAAGTAATGATAGAGAATAAAGTATGTCCCCAACACAGGTTGTGTACAGAGGTCCAGAGAGCCACAGATACTTGCGTTAGGTATATATTTATCAAGTATAGGATAAATCAGAGGCAGAAGGCCTGGATCCCATTTCTGTTGTTGCTACAAACTTGATACATGATTTTTGGACAAGCCACTTTATAGTTCTGTTTCTTCATCTATGAGACAACAAGTGGAACTATCTGATGCCTGTAAGATTTTCTTCTGGTTTCTGCTGTGTGGACCCTCAATACAGCATTTGAAGGGCACAGGATATGGGGCCGAAGCACTCACAGGGGAGCACTTACCTTGTGATTCTACTGAGACAAGCCAGCTTCTATAGAGAGCCAGACACTAAATGGCTGGCTGTGTGCCTTGGCTGAAGAATACCATCTTTGTCTATAAAGGCACTTAAAGAAACAAACTATTTTCTAAACAGAGTGAAAAAACAGGGAGTGTCTGAGCCCTCTCAACCTGAGACTCTTTGTGTCCTCAGCCTTTCAACTTGGCTGCCAGAAGGCACTGAGTTCATTTAGGCAACCTATGCTTTCTGATCCATGTGATTAAGAGAGGTAATTCTGAAAATGAATGGTTTTCATCCTCAGTTCCACAGCGGCCCTTGAAAATACATTTTTTTACACAGTAACTACATTGTTTATAGCAACCCCTAGGACATCTTCATAGAACAGAGTTTGGAATGGTGGTACATATGATATGAAGTATGAAGTGGGCTTAAATCCTGGATCTGCTATTTTACTGCTGTGCAATCTTAGGCAAGAAGCTGAACCCCTCTGGGCTTCAGATTCCTTTTCTGTAAAATAGAGAAAATAATAAAACCTAACTCATAAGGTTATTGTAATGGCTAATCAAGACAACGCATGCCAAGCAGTTAGCACAGAGCCTGACATAAAGTGAATGTTAGATGAAAAAGACAGATAAATCCTGGGACTTGGGGCTCCCTAAAAAGACTCATTTAAAGGCTACAAACAGTTTGCTGGCAGTGAATAGCATCTGCTGGTCTTTCCTCTTCTGAGCAAACAGCATGGCAAAGATTCAAAGCTGGGCTCAGCTCTTACTAATAGGATCCTGCAGGAATTAGGAGGAAATGAGATTATCTTGAAAGTAGAAAAGAGTTAGTCTGGTTTAAAACAAGACCTTTAAAAGAGATAGAAACACATGCAAAGACACACACACATGCACTTAATATGGTCATACAGAATCAGACAAAGGGGGTTATTGTCCTTTATGCCTTCCCAAGTGTTGCCAACATTAAAAGCTACAGAACTTGATAACTGGATGGCTCCCTAGAGACTGTCTAGTTCAACTCCCTCACTGGACAGAGAAGTAGCTGAGGCCCAAAGAGGTTAAGCAAGTTGTTTGAGGTCATTCAGCAGTAAATGGCAGTACCAAGACAAACAAGCCTTCTGACCTTTCCCACTTGCCCACCCAGTACTTGATCTGGCATCTTTCAGCAGGTCAGCATCCTGTCCTTGCTGTGCCAGGGTATTTAAAAAATAAATAAATAATCCACACACAAAGGTTTCTCACTCCTGCCCAGGTTCCCAAAAAGTATAAAAGCAACCTCAGCCCCCAAGACCCTCTTTCCAGAGCCTTCCCTCATGGGACTAAAGTAAGATCTCAGTCCATCTTGGGCCCTCTCCTAAGCCCTCTTTGGTGTAACTACTCTTTCAGTTCCTTCCTCACATCTACTCTTAAAGGTTGCTTGTAGAAATTCCCTGCCTCAAAGGTCAGGCACTTCCCAGGCAGAAGTTAAAACCTGTTAATTTGCAAATTATCTGCTTCCCTCAAATGCTATAGTTTGAGACAGGAAATACAGACTCCCTTAAGTTTCCTCCAGCCTCCTTGAGTGAATTCAGTCACAACGGATGCCTCCCTCCCGAATATAACTAGGTCCATTTATAAATCATGTGAGTGTGTGAAGAGCTGGAGAACCCTTAGGTATGCCTAAGACAGGGAAGAGGAGGAAAAGGCCACCAAGGAAGGAAAGATCAATTGCGGGGAGAGGGGAGACCGGTAGAAGGAGCACCCTGACCAAACTGCAAAGTCTGGATCCCAGAGACAGCTAGCTGCTGGGACTGACTCACTGCTGAGGGGCCGGAACTGAGAGGAGATGGCACAGTTTTAATTATAAGCTCTGACTAACAACAGACCGGTGCCCCCAACTGCACACGTAGGAAGCAGGCAGAGGCTACCCCAAAGTGGCAGAAACAAGGAACTCTCTGTTCCTCCTGCTCCCTTTTCGCCTCTCATCTGAGGCTTGCCACTCCGCGGACCCACACGGCGCTCGCCAAGTTGTCGCATTGTCCCCGGTGGGGAACGCCCCTCCCTGCTCTCCGGACAATTGGAGGGAAGCACAGAGCAGCGGGGGTGTCTCCGTCCTGCCAAGGGCTGCCTGTCCCTCGCCCCGTGCGGGGAAACTGGTCCGAGAGAATGAATGGCTTTCACCGAGCGCCGGAAGCTGACGGGCGTGGGGCGCTTCTCGCCCCCAAGCACCCGCGCCCGCGTGGGGCGTCCCTCAGCCCGGGTCTCTGCTCTGAGGGTGAGAAGCGTTCGTGTCACAGCGAAGGGTTCCTTCCCCAGACGTGCACCCACCCGCAAGACCGGAAGGAAAGCTTCGCTTTTGCCTTCCCCCCTGCCCCCCGGCCCTCCTTACCTGAATTCCGGGACCAGGTTAGGCTGCCACCCGTACAAGGCAGAGGAAAGAGTAACCAGCCACCCGGGCTTGTAACTCCCGTTCTCGCACTCCAGATAAGGCGAAGACCACTTGACGTGGCTCTTGTTCCCGCCGAGCCCGTCCTTGCGCCGCCAGCTGTGGCCCAGGCCCCGGGGCCCCTGATTGGGGCCGCGGCGGTGTAAGTGGGGCCTCCACTTGCGCCGGAGGCCGTGGTACCACTCCGTCTCCAGGGTGGCGTTGGCCAGGTGGGGTGCGGAGGAGGACAGGTCTTGGAAAAGGATGCGGCTCTCCTCGCGCGTGGCCTGGAGGAAGACCTGTGGGGCCGGCGCGGACAGCGACTCGGTGCTGAAGGTGATGGCCGCCCGGGAGATGCTGGGCTCGCCCTCCAGAAGGCTCCGCACCAGAGCCTGGTACCACTCCAGGTCGTCCTGCAAGTTCTGCTCCCGCGACTTATTGCTCTGCAGCATCACGTTGAGGAAGTTGGTGGCGTGTGTCAGTGTGTCCAGCGCCCCGTGCAAGGAGGGATGCGCGCTGGCCAGGGCTGGCCACTTCCCCGGCAGGCCCGCCAACTCGTAGCGGCCGGAGCAGTTGGCTCGCTTCAGCTGGTGGGAGTCCCCGGTGTAGAGGTAAGAGGCCACGTCCATGGGCACCTCCTCGGCGAGTTTCTGCGCCAAGATGGTGCCATCGGTGGAGCGGCTCCAGGGGGCCGAGGAGTCCGAGGCAGAGGCTCGAGCCGGCTGCTGGGCGTGCGGCTTCCCCCTCGGGGTCCTCTCTCGAGGGGAATCCGGCCGTCCTTGGGGGTCGCGGCTGGCGCCAACAGCTCCCAATCCCAGCTGAGCGAGCAGGAGGCAGAGGAGTAAGGGGTAAGCCATGGCTCCCATCTGCCTCGCAGAGAGAAGAGGAGGGAACGGGGCGGGGGGGGAAATCACTTTTTAAATTTGGATCGTCAGTTTCTCAACAGTCAGACTTTTTCGAGGAGTCTTCCCCCTTCTCCAGATGGCACCCAGTCCAAAGGACTTGAAAATAAGAATGTTTCGAGATTGGCCCCGGGTGGCTAAGCTACCGTCGCAGAAATCAAGTCACCTGTGGCAGCGCTGGCCGTGCCCGCTGCGCGAGGGGCCGGCTGGGGATTACGCACCTCGCAGCCTGGAGCCGAGCGGGTTACATGGCCTCGCGCTCCCAGCGGCTGGAGTCAGCCCGAGTCCGTCTCTCGGCCCGGCTGCCGCCACCGCCGCTCTCATTGAGGCGCGTTCAGAAGCTGCTGCTGCTGCTGCTGCTGCTGCTGCTGCTGCCGCCGCGGCCGCCGAAGACGCTGCTCCATAGTCTCAGCCGCCGCAGGTCGTTCCCGCCTCCCGGCTCTGGCTCCTCCTCGACCGCTTCGCCCGGAGGCGCGGGGCGCGCGCCCAGACCCGCACCGCGAGCGCAGCCGCGACTCCCGAGGAGCGAAGACGTCCTTTAAGACGTTCGTCTCTCCGGAGTAGCGAAGGCCGGGCGGCCGGTTAATTGCAGCCTTTAGGTTTGGCCGCAAACCACACTCCAGCCTCTCTCCCTGCTCCCTCCTCGGGGGAGGAAAGCCAGTTTAAAGAGGCAGCTTGGCCGCAACCAAACCCTTGTAGGGCGGCTGCAAGTCGTCTTGTCCCCTGTTTGGTCGGCTCCTCTGTCAATCAGCCGACTGCCATTTGTGGGGCCGGGGCGGGAGCTGTCCAGTGCTGAACCCGAGGCGGCCCGCGGGCGGCGGGGGCGCGGGAGGCAGCCTGCCGAGTCCTCGCACCCACTCGCGTTCCGGATGACTCGGAAACCTGCGTGGGTGGCGTAGGGTGGGCGGGAGAGGGGGGAGAAGCAGAGATTCGGTGGCTCAGAGCGAAGGAAACTTGGACGTACTGAGGAGAAGCGTGTTGGCGTCTTGCATGCTTAGTTAAATCAGCCTTTTGCCTGGAAAAGAGGGAGAAGGGAGTAGTTTTCATTTCTAGGTGAAATTGGACAGAAGGGACATAGAATGGAGACGTGTCCTCCTAAGCATCTGCTCATTTTAGGCAAACTATCAAATCATCTTCCTTGTTGTCAGTTAAAGAAATGATTAAAACATACTTGTCTAGGCTCATCTTAGCTGAGGGAGTAATGGAGAAATCTACCAGCTGTGCTTTAAGGAGAGAAAAAAAAAGTCATATTTAAGGAATCTCTGCTTGGGGGCCAGAATGGAGGGGAACCTGTAAAAACGTATGCAAGTAAAGATGTGTAAGGGAGAGAGCAAGGGGAAGGACTCATGAGCTGTGGCAGAATGAGAAGGAGCCTGTGTTGAGTGAGAAGGGAAATCGTCCTGACTGGGAGTTCCTGGA
This sequence comes from Pongo pygmaeus, assembly GCF_028885625.2. Lineage (NCBI taxonomy): Eukaryota > Metazoa > Chordata > Mammalia > Primates > Hominidae > Pongo > Pongo pygmaeus. Next base: position 25,364,652 of record NC_072381.2, on the reverse strand, counting down.
ATTGAGAGATAAGAACTAAGACTTCTATTTAGCTAAAGGCTGGGATATCCCAGCAGAAGAAAGAAGAACTGAGCAAGTATGCCAAGTCCCCCAAGTTATTGGTAAATTTCTTAACACAATCTAATTGATGTTTTGACGCTTATTAGAGAATTTAAGTGTCTTCTGACACTCCAAAAGTAGACTGATACCAGAAAAGTAGTGTTTTGCGCAGCTAGCTCCACTTTCCATATGCACCTCTATTTTCAAATTCCCCAAGAAAGACACAAATAGAAAATCTCCAACTTACTTTAATTCCCAACTAACAAAAATGTCCCTCATGGCATTCTAAGGAGGCACTGCTTAGATTCACTGTACTATTTCATGTCATCCTTCCTACTGAGAAAATACTTAAGGACTGGAATGTAAGCTCCAAAAGAGCAAAAATCTTTGTCTGCATTGGTCACCGAGGTACCTTGAGCACCCAGAACACTACCTGGCACATAGTAGGCTTTGACTAAATAGTTGCTAAATTAGTGAATGAACGGGAAGATCATGATGATGAAGCTAACTTAAAAATCAATCTCCTCACCCAAGAAGAGAAGTCTGCCTGACACACCAGTGATGAGGGTTTTTGGAAGAAGACACAGCAACCAGTTTTTCAAACCACAGTGGCTGGTCTCCAAATGAGTTTTTATAGTTATGCAAAGAGTGGTTATTAGATTTGTATTTACTTACAAGTAGATTTCATGTTCATATCCGACTTTTTGTTTAAATTTTGCTTTGCAATGTATGCTCCTATGCTAAGTAAAGGTCATCCCAGTTTAGTGCTCTGCCACAGTATGGGTGGCAATAATAACAGAAAGAGTTTCTGCTTATTTAATGTATCAAAGTATACACGATGGTATTCCATTTACTTAACCATCTAAAGGCCGAAGTATAATTTCCTCATTCATTGATCCTTTTAGAAAACCTACATAACTTATTAACAATTCTTTAAAATCCTCTAGTATCTAACTTAAAAAAGAAGACATAATTGTATTAGTAGATCCTTCTGTAAGTAATCAAATGAACTAAGCACAATCAAAAGACCTGGATTCTGGTTCTAGCTTTATTTTAAAGGAAGATATATGACCACTGGCAAGACATTTAAAATTTCTGTGTCTCGGGACACAAACTGTGTGTGGGCCTCAGGATTTCACATTGAGGTTGTACTGGGGAGGCACCTGAGCTAGTCCCCCAGGGTACCAATCCTTTCCCAAGTGCACATCTAATGAGAAAGATGCAGACTATGAGAGACTCTTGCAATTCTAGTATTCCCTTCAATGGATCCCCTTCAACCTACATTGCCAAACAGCTGGGATGAGCTAGTTGGATCTAGAACAGCACTGCCCAATAGAAATACAATGTGAACCAGAAGTAGGACCCTTATAAATAATTTCAAATGTTCAAATAGCACATTAAGATAGTAAAAAGAAAAAGAGTGAAATTAATTTTAATAATAAATTTTATGTAACCCAATATATCCAAATTTTTATCATTTCAATAAGTAAACAATGTAGAAGTATTAATGATATATTTTACACTTTTTACACTAAGTCTTCAAAATCTGATGTGTATTTTACACTCACAGCATAAGGCACTTCACACTAGCCACATTTCAAGTGCTCACTAGCCACCCGTAGCCAGAGGTTACCCTAGAGTGCAAGCTCTAGAAGACAGTCCATTGCGGTCCAGAGTGCTAAGAAACCTAGGTCCATGCAAGATAAGGCACAAAGTTCCAAATGCTCTAGGAGTTCTGGTCCATTTAATAGGTCTGGAATCAAAGTAACTGAGTAGGTAGATAATCCTATGTCTATGTTAGTGTCTATCAATAAAGAAAATAATCCAAAAGAGGTTCTTTTAAGGGATCAAGGTTTGACACACACACTCACACACACACACACACACACACACTCTTCAAAGCAGACTACAAAATTCTACACCATCTTGCATAAGACATACTCATTCATTCAACCAATGTTCATTGAGCCTCTACTATGTATCAGGCATTGTGCTCGGTACTGAGACAAAATAGGCACATCTTCTGTCTACATGGCTCTTACAGCCAAGTGGGTAGAGAGAGAGAGCTAGAGATAAAAATGCAAACAAATAAATAAGACAATAGCATGTTGTGATAAGTACCATGAAGAAATAAACACTGTGAAGTGATAAAGGGTGCAAGGTACAGGAGCAGAGAACATATATAAAGAGATAAAGGAAAGAAAGACTATGAGGTGACAATCAAGCTGAAACCCTAAGAATGAGGAGTAACTGCCTAGGTAATACGTAGTAGTGAACCAGATAAGTGTAAGATGGGAAGAAACTTACCTTAAGTAGAGGGAGTAGTGAATGGATGCACTAAGAATACAAATATTCTATCCTTAGCAGGAAAGGCAAGTGGAAAAAAATAAATGCAATATGCTAATGGTCATATGTAATAAGAATAGAAAAAACAATTGACACAAAGGAAAATCATTTTATAAGATAAGACAGGAAGTGGGGTGGGGATGATTATCTCCCTCCCCCAATTATATAAGCATGCTTTGTAGATAGAGATAAATATCCCTATGCATGCCTCAAAATTAAGAGCTAAGCTGTCTAAATGAACATTTATACTGTGTAGGAGCTTTATTGTATTTTAATAGAACTATGGGTACATGACCTATGACCCTGGGTGGAAAAGCCCAAGTAGTTTTTCAACACAGCCTGAAAAGTCAATCTAATTGCTTTAGAACAACCAAATTTGCACTGATGAAAAAGCAGTATGTAATGGACATATGGGTTATTAGTTGTCTTTATATGATTGATTTATCACTATTATAAAGAGGAAGATGTGACATTAACATATCTTTAAATAAAATAAAGGTCACAAACTACTGAAATCATATTTTATGTGAGCAGTATAGGTTGAGTTTTAAAAAATATTTAAATGCAGCTTTAACTCATTTAAATAAGCAAGGATTAAGACTACAGGATGTGGTGAAAGGGCACTGGATTGGCCATTGAGAGACTCAGCTCTAACTGGTTCTACCATTTTCTAGTCATGCAACTCTTGACAATTTTTCCAACCTCCCTGAGCCCTTTCTCTGCATCTAGAAAATAGGAGTTCTGTTCAGATACACAATCCACAACTGGAATAATTACAGCTAAGTGTGAATCATAGCCTATGCATATTTACCAGGAACTCATTGTTCTTGTCCTCCCAGATTTATAAGGTAAAGGTTATTTTTAGATTAAATAATAATGGATCTCAGTAAACAAAGTAGCACAACTCTGGTTAAATTTCTGATAATGTAAATAAAACTACAGACAATATAGTTTTTTAATATAACACAAAATCAGAAATCCAGTTCTTATTCCTGAGTCGACTGAGACTGGCTTTCTCTAAGTATATGTTATCCCTGTGTCTCATGTGCTCATTTGCAAAATGAAGATTATAGTTTTTGTTATACAAGAGTAATGGTTTTGAAATTTCAGGATGCAGAAGTATCACCAAAGAATTCGAATTTTTGATCTGGGTGAGACTTTAGCATCTGCATTCTCAGGTGATTCTGATACAAATGATCCGTGGAACGCATGCTGAGAAATACTGCCTTGAGCCAAGGAAAATAAGATATTGGGAGAAAAGTCATTTCGTCGTTTTTGTTTTTTGTTTTGTTTTGGTAAACACAAAGGCTTACTATCAATTGTGAAACGTAGCCTGTGAAAAAATAAAACCAGTAAAAAGTATTATTATTATTATATTTATATAGCACTTACAGTGGCCAGGCATTATGCTAAGGACTTTACATACTTTAGCTCATTTAATCTTTATTATAACACTGTAAGTTTGGTACTGTTTCCATTTTACAGCTGGGAATCAAACAGCCCAAAAAATAAATTGCCCTAATTCACCCATCTGGCTCCAGATGTCATGCTCACAATAATTAGACCAGTGACTCGCAAATGTTTATATATTGGATTCACCTGGAGACGTTTAGTCAGCACACAGATTAGTGCCCCTGCTCCCAAAATTGCTGATTCAGTAGTCTGGAATAGGGCCTGAGAATCCACATTCTTAACACATTTCCACTGATGCTAATACTGCTGGCCCAGGGATCACACTTTGAGAACCACTGCCCTGTACCATGCTTTTTACCATTATAATCTGTTGCCTCTATATGCTTACACGTTTCCACGTATTTTACATGGAAAAAGGAGAAAGTCAAAATGAATGAATGAAAAGATGCCTAAAATCTGCTAAGAAAAAAAATATCTCTAGTTTGTCTATTTCCAACTTAGAAAGCTTACCCAAGATATTTATGTTTTTCACTTTGCAATTTATTCTCATCTGCCTCCAGTTTACCCTTAAACTCTTACTCCCTGTCGGCATCACTTCTGACAACACTCCAACTCTTTCTACAGTTATCTCCTCTGCTTTTCACTATGAAGACATGACTTGGGCTGTCCCTGAATTCTCAATGAAATATTTTGTTTTTGTTGTTTTCTTTAAGTACTACTGCAAACAGTATCATCTCCATAGTCACTGGGGCTTTGACCCAAATTGCTAGTTTCCTCCATCTTCTCCCCATCACACAAAATTGATTGCTAAACCCAAAGACATCTCAAGAACTTCCCAACCACAAGGGAAGAAAACACTAGGAGATGGTATTTATGTAGGAAAATCCTGAATGTGCTAAGGCAAAACATTTACCTAAATGACTTTCCATGTCATTGACCTGACATGCAGTGCAGTTAAGGGCCAATATACCATTTACTAAAAATTATAGCAAATTATGGACAGCCCAACTCCATTCAATCCAAAGACTGACTCCCTTTCTCATCAAGAAATAAAAGCAATCAAAACTTTGAAACAAAATCTACTGAAAAAAACTGATCTTGTGGATAAGAAGAGATGAAAAATTGATTCCTTTTTTTTTTTTTTTTTGCTCAATTTTGCCTGCTTCCCTCACTGGAGGGAAGCACATCACACCTTAAGTATATGTATGTTGTCAGAGCCCATAACATTGTTTCCGTCAGCATATTACCCTGGGTGTCATGGGGGTTTATTTCATAATCAATGTAGGACTTGGCTTTCCATCTTAACACAGGAGATTTGGAAAGTTGGGAACTTCAAGTATTCGGGACTGCTACCGGAAGGACAGGTTATGAGGTCCTTGGTGTTTGGAACAAAGAATTGAACAAAACACACAAACAAGTATTAATAACAAAGGAATGAACCACAGGAATGAAACAGCAAAAGCAGGGATTTATTAAAGGAGGAAGCACTCCCCAGGGTGGGAATGGGCCCCAGCAAGCGGTCCAAGGGCCCAGTGATAAAGTTTTCTGGGCTTTAAGCCCTCCTTTTGAGGTCCCTATCGGCTCCCCCTTATCTGGATGGTGGATTTGGTCCGTGGCTAAAGGCTGAAGTGAATTGGCACCCTACACAGATGACGGGATGGTCCATACTTGGCCCACGCCAATCCAGGGCACTTTCCTTTTCCACCTGAGCCTGGTGGACTGGGGAGGGTTGCAGGGAGAGTAGCCTTTGATCCTTTGCTACTCTGGTGTGGGGAGATAGGGTTTTTCCTTTTGGTTTAGCTTTAGGAAGTTTGTGTTAATTGCTCTTAGGTTCCCTGCCTGCAGACCCAGATGTTTTCCCTTAGAGTTAACATTAGGAAATTATCACGAATTGGCCTTAGATTCCTTGCCCCAGACTTTGGTGTTTTCCCTTGGTTCAGCTTTAGGAAGTCAGCACCAACTTGCCTTAAGTTCCCTGCCTCCAGACCCTATTCTCCTGCCTCAGGACCACGCCTATATGATGTGTGCACATCTCACACACACACAGGACGCACTAATTAATGACAATTCTTCATTGATAAAGAGCAGAAACGTGTGACAACGTGGATAAACCTGGAGAACATTATGCTGACGTGAAATACGCCAGGCACAGAAAGACAAACACCACATGATCTCACTTGTATGTGGAATCTAAAAAAAGTCTCACAGAAGCAGAAAGTAGAATGATGGTTACCAGGGCCTGGGGTGGGGGCAGCGAATTGGGGAGATAGTGAAAAGATACAAAATGTCAGTTAGACTGTAGGAATAAGTTCAAGAGATCCATTACACAACATGGTGACCATAGCTAACAATAATGTATTGTATACTTCAAAATTGCCAAGAGAGTAAACTTTAAGTGTTCTTACTACAAATAAATGCTAAATATGTAAGGTAATGCAAATATTGAATAATTAAGGTGGTGGCTCACACCTGTAATCCTAGCACTTTGGGAGGCTGAAGTGGGCAGATCACTTTATTCCAGGAGTTTGAGACCATCCTGGCCAACATGGCGAAATCCTGTCTCTTACTAAAATTACAAAAATTAACCAGGCATTGTGACGGGTGCCTGTAATCCCAGACTACTTAGGAGGCTGAGGCAAGAGAATCACTTGAGTCTGGGAGGTAGAAGTTACAGTGAGGCTGAGGCAAGAGAATCACTTGAGTCTGGGAGGTAGAAGTTACAGTGAGCCACGATCATGCCACTGCACTCTAGCCTGGGCAACAGATCGAGACTCCGTCTCAAAAAAAAAACAAAGTTGAATAATTCAGTTTAGCCATTCTACAATGTATACATATCTCAACACATCATGTGGCATACCATAAATACATACAATTTTTGTCAGTTTAAAAAAATAATAAAAAGCAGACATTATAAATCCAAACTTACAAAGATCAGGTTAAAATAATAGGAAGCTGCTTGTAAAATGTTTACTATTTTTAAAAATTGAGGGAAAATAATCCAGTGGTGTTGATTTTGTTCAGATTTCAGATATTATCTTGAGTTTATTTTATCTTATTACTTTTTTTTATAGAGACAAGGTCTCACTATGTTGCCCAGACTGATCTCAAACTCCTGGCCTCAAGCAAATCTCCCACTTCGGCCCCGCAAAGTGCCGTGGCTACAGGCATGAGCCCCTGCGCCTAGCCCAGGTATCATCTTAAAGTTAGGATTGTATGAAATAACAAAACAAAGAAACACATCACAGAAATATGTTCTAACAAAATATTGTGAAAAAAGAAAATTACTGCATATGTCCTGATGGAAGTATCTTCAGGCTAAGAAAATGGACTATTACCGAAGTATGAGTCAAAACAGAAAACCGTTTTGTAGATCTATAGTTGTATTTTAACTGTAATATTATGCATGCCTAAAAATGTTTCCTCCAGACCCCTGCTGTCCCTAAAGAAAAAATAATGGTGACAAATTTACTTTCAGGCTTTTTTAATCTAACCTCTTAGTCAATTGGTCTCTCCTCCTTCTCCTTCCTCTCCTCCTCCTCCTTCTTCTCCTCTTCCTTCTCCTCCTCCTTCTCCCTCTATTCTTTTTCTTCCTTTTTCTCTGACAAGCATCAAGTGCTCAATGAGAAATTAGCTGTAAGTGTGAACTGTCCCCAAGGGAAGGGAAGAGAAGGAACTTCCATATCTGTGAGGTACTTATTAAAATGTACTAAAAAGTGGCTTGTTTTGATTGCTTTGGGTGCTATCATTAAAGTAGGTCTGATGCAGAAGCCTCACTGTGTGGCCTATATAAATCATTTCTACTTGTCACTTTGATGTACGCTTTGGAATGAACAGTTTCGGGCAAGATTTTGCCTGGTGTTTACCAACAGCTCTCTATTCAGACACACAAGAATTTTAGAATTTTGGTACAACAAGCTTTCAGTTCCCTTTGTTCTCTGTGTCAAAGAAGGTTCTTCAATAACAAGACTGACTTCAAGCATATATGACTATCACTCATCACAACATCTGGGGAGGCATGAGTTCTTTTAGAGCACTATACAGAAATAACAAATTCTTATATATTGCATCGAAAAACACAAGCTAGAGGACAGAGGGCAAAAAAGAGAAACAATTTTCAAGACTCCACAGTGTCATGAGTACCAAATGTGATTAAAACGTAACCGTTTCAACTGGTTGTTTTTATATCCCAAATCAGATTTTTTTTTAAGTAAAGAATTAAAACTTGCCAGGCACAATGGTATGTTCCTGTGTTCCCAGCGACTCAAGAGGCTGAGACGGGAGGATCACTTGAGCACAAGAGTTTGAGGCTGGCCTATGCAACATAGTGAGACTCTGTTTCTTAAAAAATAAAATAAAATTTAAGAAAGACAAAAAAAGTGATAAGAAAGCTCTCTGAATGTCAAGGTTGTTTTCATTGAAATGGATTAACCAAGAAATGAAGATAATCTCCACAACTGGAGACCGTTGTGGTCTCCAGTAAAACAATATCCATGTATCAGAAATGAGCTCTATTTAATTCTGACTAGATTGACAGGTGAACCAAATAACCATGGGAATCCATCCCTTTCCTACTGTTCTATGATAGACTAAGGAATACATCCTATTGTGTCCGCACGAACAGGAAAACTGGTAAATATATATATTCAACCATAACACTTGTTTTAAGCATCAGAATCCAATCTATCTTTGCCACCACTTCTCTCAGGCCAAATTTTTCAACCTGAAATTTAAGACCATTTACTGATTTTTTTTTTTTTTTTTTTTTTTTGCTTATCGCACCAGTTCTCCACTACCTTTTGGAGAGTCTCCGTTCCAACGAAGTTAACCTGTTTACACTTTCCCATTAAAAGTTATTTGCACACTCCAGTCCTATGTCTGCCTTTGTGGAAACTAATTCTATTGAGAAAACTTTCACAAATACATGTTTCCTCTTCTTAAAACTTTTAACAACTACCAACTCTCTGAATAGACATATATCCAAAGACAATATATAAATGGCTAATAAGTGTATGAAAAGATATTCGGCCTCATTAGTGATTAGAAAAGTGAAAATCAAAACATCAGGTTCAAGTTGGTGTTTGAAAAAAACAACAAAAAAAGAAAATCAAAACAATAATGAGATACCATTACATATTTTCTAGAGGGACTATAGTAAATAAGACAATAACAAATGTTGGTAGGGATGTGGAGAAACAGGAACCTTCATGGAGCAGATGGGAATGTAAAGTGCATATCCACTTTAGCAAACAATTTAGCTGTTTCTCAAAAGTTAAACAAAAACTGACAAATGACCCAGCAATTCCATTTTTAGGCGCTTACCTGAGAGAAATGAAAACATATGTCCACACAAAGGTGTGGATGTGACTGTTCACAGCAGCATTGTTCATAACAACCAAAAACTGGAAACAGCCTAAAGGTCCGTCAACCAGTGAATGGATAAAGAAAATGTGGTGCAGCCATGTAACAAAATACTATTCTGCAGTAAAAATGAACAAATCACTAACCCATGCAGCATCATGGGCACAGCTCAAAAATATTATGCTAAGTGAAAGAAGCTAGACACAAGAGACCATGCACTTATAAAAAATATCCAGAACCGGCCGGGCACAGTGGCTCACGCCTGTAATCCCAGCACTTTGGGAGGCCGAGCCTGGTGGATCACGAGGTCAGGAGATCGAGACCATCCTGGCTAACACGTGAAACAACCGTCTCTACTGAAACTACAAAAAAAATTAGATGGGCATGGTGGCAGGCGTCTGTAGTCCCAGCTACTCAGGAGGCTGAGGCAGGAGAACGGCTTGAACCCGGGAGGCGGAGCTTGCAGTGAGTCGAGATCGCACCACTGCACTCCAGCCTGGGTGACAGAGCAAGACTCCGTCTCAAAAAATAAAAATAAAATTAAAAAAATATATATCCAGAACAGGCCTAGCATGATGGCTCATGCCTGTAATTCCAGCACTTTGGGAGGCCAAGGCAGGCAGATCAAGAGGTCAGGTGTTCGAGACCAGCCTGGCCAACATGATGAAATCCCATCTCTACTAAAAATACAAAAATTAGCCAGGCGTGGTTGTGCATGCCTGTAGTCCCAGCTACTCGGGAGGCTGAGGCAGAAGAATCACTTGAACCCAGCAGGTGGGGGTTGCAGTGAGCCAAGATCATACCACTGCGCTGCAGCCTGGGTGACAGAGCAAGACTCCATATCAAAAAAAAAAAAAATCCAGAACAAGCAAATTTATAGAGGCGGAAGGTAGATTAGTAACAGCTCAGCCTAGAAATGAGGACAAGACTCAACTGTAAAAAGGATCTTATTGATGGGATAAAAGATGTTCTAATACTAATTAATGGTGACAGTGAGAGGTGAAGCCGGTTGGGCTTCTGGGTCAGGTGGGGACTTGGAGAACTTTTCTGTCTAGCTAAAGGATTGTAAACACACCAATCAGCACTCTGTGTCTAGCTAAAGGTTTGTAAACGCACAGATCAGCACTCTGTAAAAACGGACCAATTAGCACTCTGTAAAATGGACCAATCAGCAGGATGTGGTCGGGACCAAATAAGGGAATAAAAGCTGACCACCCAGCCAGCAGCGGCAACCTGCTTGGGTCCCCTTCCATGTCATCGAGACCACGAACCCACCTGAAGGAAGAAACTCCAGACACATCTGAACATCTGAAGGAACGAACTCCTTGACACACCATCTTTGAAAACTGTAACACTCACCGCCATGGTCTGTGGCTTCGTTTTTGAAATCAGTGAGACCAAAAACCCACCAGAAGGAATAAATTCCAGACACAATAGCTCAGTGAAATTACTAAAAATCATTTCATTTGAAAGTGGTGATATATAAAATGTACCTCAATAATTTTATTTTCTTTTATTTACTTTTTTTTTTTTTTTTTTTGAGACAGAGTCACACTCTGTCGCCCAGGCTGGAGTGCAGTGGCATTATCTTGTCTCACTGCAACCTCCACCTTCTGTGCTCAGGTCGTTCTCCTGCTTCAGCCTCCTGAGTAGGTGGAATTACAGGCACACGCCACCACGCCCGGCTAATTTTGTATTTTTAATAGAGACAGGGTTTTGCCATGTTGGCCAGGCTGGTCTTGAACTCCTGAACTCAGGAAATATGCCCACCTCAGTCTCTGAAAGTGCTGGGATTACAGGCATGAGCCACCACATCTGGCCAATAATTTTATTTTAAAATCAGAACTACCAACTCTAAGTAGTCCCCCAACAATTCACAATTCAATCAACAATTCACTTGATTTTCTAGAATCATCTCAGTTCTTATGAACTCATTTTGTATAATGTGTTTCATATTTCCTGATTGGATGTTATCTGTGAACATTTATGTAAACAAGAAACTTCTGGTTGCCTCCTCATCTATATAATCTATTATTTTATTTTATTTAGCAAATAAATATCTATTGGGCATCAGCTGTGTGCCAGACATAGTCCTAGTCTAGATAACATCTTTGACATTCTAGATAAAAGATACCTAATTGTTCTAGATGAAAGTGATATAGCAGTGAACAGTCACATTTCTGCCATCACGGTGCTTGCAGTCCACAGAGGAGAACAACAATAAACAAATGAAAAATAATATGACATAATTTTAAGATGTAATAAATGCTTTGAAAAAAATACAGTAAAATAAGAATATATGTAGGGATTGGTGGTCAGGGAAGGCACCTCTCATTAGGAAGCACTGAGCAGACAAGTGAATGATGTGGAAGAGTAATGGACAGGAACACCCAGGAGAACAACTTTCCTGGCAAAAAAATAACCATCATAAAGGCGCTGATCAAACTCGGTCTGTCAACAGGATGAAGCTCAGTCTATCCCAGGAACAGCATCAACAACTGCATGGATGGAGGCCAGGGAATTAGGGATGGAAAGAGGAGGCAAGGATCAAATCATGTAGGGCTTTATGGGAAGTCATGGGGGGATTTTGCCAGGAGTGACAAAATCATAGGGGCTGCCACACAGACTTAAGAGGGAGGGTAGGAGAAGAAGCAGAAGAACCAGTTAGGAAGCTGTTGAAGTAGCCAAAGAAAGAGGTGATGGTGATTTGCCCTAAAGATGAGTGGAGATGGTCATCGTGGTTGAAAATTGTTGAATTTAAGGTTGTAATTTTCAATGGATAAAGAAAGCATGGTAAACATACATAGTGGAATATTATTCGGCCAGAAAAAAGAAGGAAATCTTGTCATTTGCAACAACATGGATAGAACTGGAGGTCATTATGTTATGTGAAATAAGCCAGGCACAGAAAGACAAATATTGCATGTTCTCACTCATATGTGGGAGCTAAAATTTAAAATTTGAACTCATAGAGTAGAATGATGGTTACCAGAGGCCGAGAAGGATAGCGGGGTGTGGGGGATAAAGTGGAGATGGTTAATGGGTGCAAAAATGCAATTAGATAGAATGAGTAAGATTTAACATTTGATAGCACAATAGAATGACTACAGTTAATAATAATTTATTATATATTTTTAAATAACTGAAAGAGTAGAATTGGAATGTTCCTAACACAAAAAATGATAAATACTTATGATTATGGATACCCCAGTTACCCTAATGTGATCATTATACATTGTATGTCTGTTTCAAAACATCATATTTTGATAAATATAAGCAACCATTTTGTACTCACAATTAAAAACATTTTTAATTAATGTTTAAAAAGATCGTAATTTTCAGAATGTCATGAATGTTTCCCATTAATACTCCCTGTATATTAGATGCAAATAGGATTTTCCTGGCATAGAAATAATATTAATGTGAAAATCATTTCTGTAAATCCATCTGGGAGTAGAATACTAAATTTAAATTTTGAAAGATTTTTATTCTTTAGAAAAATCACTGTTCCTACATATCAGCATAAAAGTACTTTTATCCCAATTGAAAAATGACCAGAAGACATGAACAGAAATTTCAAAACAAAAGAAACATATATGACCAGTAAACATGAAAGGGATGTTCAACCTCATTACTAAGTGTGGAAATGCAAATCAAAACACAGTGAGATACAAGTGAAACTTACATGCCTGACAAAAAGTTAAAAGTCCAATAATGCCAAGTTATTGGTATTGGACATGGAGAAAAATGGAGGGGATGTGGATCTATAAACTGTCTTGTACTCTGCTGGTAGAAATGTAAAATTAGTATGTTTCGGAAGATAATTTGCATTATCTTGTGATGTCAAGTATTCACCTACTCTATGAGCAATTTCCATCTCGATATATATGCAAAAGAAACTCTCACACAAGGTATACCCTGTGATATGTACAATAATATTACTACATCACTATTTAAATATGAAAAACCTAAAAACAACCTAAGGGCTCATCAACAGGAGAACAGTTACATAAACTGTGGGATACTCACACTTTTAAAAACAAAAGCAAGGAAATTGTGAACACAGGATCCTGGGAGGTAGCTGAGCTCCTTGGGTGGAGTGAGGTATGAGGATGAGAAAGGGAAGGACTATAGAGTTAGATGTAAAATATTGTCAATGTCCTAGTTTTTGTACTAGGTGGTGGACTCATGGTGCCTATTTAAAATAATTAAATAAATGAGATCATAAATGGACCAATGATGAAATTGTATGGAACCAAGGATTATGGTTAATCAGAGGTCCGGAGGTCAATTAAAGAAATGAAAGAAAGGAACAGAAAGGGAAGGGAAATGAAGGAAACAAATCATTATTAATTTCCATTTCTTCTGTGGTCTTGACCCCAAATGAATGAGTCTCATGGGCTACATGACCACCCCTCACCCTTTGCAAGTCACTGGGCTGACACATCTGATAAGCCAATGGTACAAATGTCTCCATAGGCACCAACGCACTTTGCCTCCTGAATAACACGGCCAGCCCTTCTTACTGTCCTTAGCCCAGTGGTCCAGCAATTTGCCTGTGGAAAGTTCTGTGCTCTGGTAGGCCTGTGGGGGTAGCATTTGAGATGAGGATGGATTTTTCTTCAGGGTATTTTTTCAGCTGGATCTTTGCATTAATAACAGTTGTGAATCATTTACAGTACATTTTGCAGAGCCTTTATCTTGAGCAATGGTCCACTTCAGGCTGAAGTTGAATTTCACTTTCTGAGGGTCAAGTCTTTTCTTCACTCTCCTATCTGTCTGTAAACTTACGTCATCTGTATCCAGAGCACTATTCCTAGGCCTCCAAGGTGTCTCCTCAAAGACTGGCTGACCCACTTTCCAGATGGAGCCAACATCATCCTCTGTCTCATCCATAAATCATGAACAGAAGGCCCAGGAAATGAGAAGCGGAGTCCCCACTGGGAGAGGAGCAGAGCTTCCAGCATGAGGCCCACAGCGAGATCACAGAAGCACAGTGGAATTCTCCAGAAAGCCAGTTGTGATCAATGGCAGCACAGCCTGGTCCCACATGAAATGTTCCTGGATTTTAAAACACAAATAAACAGTAATGCAGAAATTAGAGAAGACGTATCGTTTACCAAATTTAATCTGGCACATTTAATAATACATTATGATAATTATGGCACCTGAAAGCTAGATATAAATACTCATTCATTTGCAATTCATTGACAATAATAGTTATTTCTGAGATTCCCTCAGACCAATGATGGGAAAGAGAAAAGATAAAGTTAATGAGCTTCTCCTCTGACAGAAGGAGGTCACAGGCCACTCTTCTGGTCGTCATTCTGTAAAAAGGATTAAAGGTATGAGCTCAGGGAAGGATGACTTCCCACAGTACTTTCTTGAAGTTCTTTTGGAAGAAGAAATAGTTAGATACCCTAGAGAGGCTGATTTCGGTGTTCATTTAGAAGTCAAAGGCATGAGGTCAGACCTTGGTCTCATAATAGATTAACAGCAAGAGAAATTATTACTGTGGGTTTTGTTTTTGTATTTATTTATTTATTTAGACATCAAGAAACTGTGAAACTGAGCAGCCCTTCAGTGGGAGCTGGTAGGAAGGGCAGCTAGATATGTAAGCAATCTAGAAAAACAGTTGTACTTTCAGTAACTAATAAAATTTAGTCCAAGTATTTGCCTAAGACTTTTACTTTTTAGTACTCATACTTTTTACTACTCATCCCAAGTAAATTAAGAATTGAAGTCGGAAAGGCCAGATCACAGAATGTCTCTTAAATATAGGCAAATGATTTTAGATTTTATACAGTAATTTCTTGATCACTGATAAGTTTGTCTCTAATATTGACTCAAAGGTGAGGAAAAGAGTAGTTCTCAGACAAAAAAAAAATGCCCAGGAATAGGTATCAACATAGCCAAATGACTTGTGAATTACTGAATTCCTAACAGCCAGGACAGAGCTTTTGAAAATTATGATAAAGTTATCTTCTTCTTCAGTTTTTTGGCGTTGTATTACAATGTCTAGGAAGGAAGCTGGGTTTCCCCACCCTCACATCTACTCCCTTCTATGAGGAAGGCAGATATAGGACAAGGACCAGGACAGTACTGGACCATAGCACTAAGGGGTAGGCTTTTAGGCATTAAGAGTGCAGAAGATAAAATTTAAAAATCAATCCATCTTAATCAATAAAACATCTTATCTCTGCATAGTATACCTACCTGAATTCCTTTTTTGGAATCTTTTTCCTTATTTAAACTTGTCATTTGAGCAGCTGAAGTAAAAATATGGGCCCAGGACCCCCTTCTTAGTGAGGAAATCGCTTCCTACCTTCACCCCAACCACATCGTCACTAAAACAAATCAATTAAAAACAGCCTCCAATCAAAGGTCAAAGGAAACCAGAGGGAGCTAAGGGAAAATGCACCATGAAGTGGGCAGTTCAGCCTGGTCATTCTAGCTCTTCCTTCTAAGAGCTTAAGTTTTAATTCATGAATTATCTCTTCCTGGTTGGGTTTGGCTTTTGTGGTTTTTTTCTTGCCATAAAAGTGATAAGGCATGAAATTCCAAGTTTAGGGTGTGAGCCTGGGGGAAAAATAGCCAAGAAAACCACCTGGTTGCCTTCAGGCTAGGCTTCCAAGTCCTAGGGGCAAAAAAAGAAAAGAAAAGAAAAGAAAAGTCCTTGCTACTGCTCCTAGCTGAACGCACTAGACAGAGGGGCCATGTCCAAGTTGGAGTCGAAATTCTAACAATTAACAATATGTGTGACTTGGGGGTGGTTTTCACCTCCTACACACAAAGCTGAATGAGGACCCCATTCAGTCCTGCTGGCCACATTCTTTATGACCAAGACTGATTCATACCTCCCACCGCCATTGGATGGCTCTGAGGTGGCATGCAGGAGTACTGCCTGTTACTGGGCAGGGTAGGCTAGGCACATGCCCTCTGAGCCTGGGCTGGGCAGATCTCTCATACCAGGTACTCTGCAACTCAGAAGGAACACAGGGAACACAGGGGAACCATGTGAGGACACAGTCAGACACAGGAGTAGGGGACCAAGACCATGCATCCATCCTGAATCTTTTTTTTTTTTTTTGAGATGGAGTCTCACTCTGTTGTCCAGGCTGGAATGCAGTGGCGCGATCTTGGCTCACTGCAACCTCCACTTCCGGAAGGGTTCAAGCGATTCTCCTCCCTCAGCCTCCTAAGTAGCTGGGACTACAGGTACCCGCCACTACGCTCAGCTAATTTTTGTATTTTTAGTAAAGATAGGGTTTTACCATGTTGGCCAAGCTGGTCTTGAACTCCTGACCTCAGGTGATCCACCCATCTCAGTTTCCCAAAGTGCTGGGATTACAGGCGTGAGCCACTGTGCCCGTTCTGTTCCTGTTCAATGCAAACAGTGCTTTTTCTTGAGGTCTGAGCATTGGACAAGAGTCAAGTGCCAGTCACCGAGATTTTGAAACTCCAAATTTGTTTTTGTTTTTGTTTTTTGCTTTCGAATAATTGTAAGCAAAAATCTCGGTTAACAAACTCGGATGTATATGGAGTATGGCTTTAAATATTCTAGAAGCTAAATTTTTACTTTAATACTTCATCTGAATGAGCAAATCAGAAATTCAGCCTCAACCATTCTGGAAAGATCTGCCTGCCCTATACCAGACTGGACTCGGGTTCTCGGGCTTCACATGGTGGCAAAGCATGGGGGCATAGTCATCGGGATCTAGCCATGCTGTTTACCACTAAGATATAAACTGCCCTTGATTGTATAGACCGAGACCCAGTAGTTCTTCGATGTGTGCCAGGCCACGCATGGGCCACAGGAATCTCTGTCCCGTGCAAAGCTGAACTCTGAGGTGCCTGTAAGCTAGGATTGCCAGATTTAGCAAAAACCAAACAAACAAACACCCAGGATGTCCAGTTAAATTTGGATTTCAAATACATAAATAATACTTTAGCATAAGTATGTTTCATGAAATATTTGAGACATACTAAACAATTATTCATTATTGGCCAGGTGTGGTGGCTCATGCCTGTAATCCCAGCACTTTGGAGAGGTAGGAGGATCACTTGAGGCCAGGAGTTTGAGACTAGCCTTGACAATATAGTGAGGTCTCATCTCTACAAACAATTTTAAAAATTGGAAAAAAATTCTTTTTAAATAAAGTATTTTCCAGAAACTTGACAGAGTAAAAAAATAAATAATGAATTTAAAAAATTAAACAAATGGCCGGGCATGGTGGCTCACTCCTGTAATCCCAGTGCTTTGGGAGGCTGAGGCGGGTGGATCAGGAGGTCAGGAGATCAAGATCATCCTGGCCAACATGGTGAAACCCTGTCTCCACTAAAAATACAAAAATTAGCTGGGCGTGGTGGCACATGCCTATAATCCCAGCTACTTGGGAGGCTGAGGCAGGAGAATTGCTTGAACCAGGGAGTCGGATGTGAGCTGAGATCGCGCCACTGCACTCCAGCCTAGTGACAGAAAGAGACTCCTCTCAAAAAAAAAAAAAAAAAAAATTAAACAAATTATTCAGCATTTATATAAATTTTTTAACTAGACATGCTGCACTTTATCTGACAGCCCTACTATGATCCCCACCTACCAACATTCTTCTTTAGATCTTGCTGCCTCCCTGAGACACTGTCAGTAATCAAGGCCTGGGTCACTGTTGCTCTGAGATTACAAAACTCTTCTTTTTTTTTTTTTTTTTTTGAGACAGGTTCTCATTCTATTGTTCAGGCTGGAATGCAAAGGTATGATTATAGCTCACTGCAGCCTCAACCTCCTGGGCTCAAGGGACCCTTCTACCTCAACCTCCCGAGTAGTTGGGACCACAGGTACACACCACCATGCCTAGCTAATTTTTTAAAAAATTTTGGCAGATACAGGATCTCCCTGTGTTGCTCAGGCTGGTCTTAAACTCCTAAGCTCAAATGAGCCTCCCACCTGGGCCTTTCAAAGTGCTGGGATTATAGGTGTGAGCCACTAAACCTGACGGATTGTGAACCACTTCTAATATCAGACCAGGGGAACTTTCTTGGGGAATTTGTTCTCATTAGGATCAGACTTTTTGAAACAAAGCCAGGAACATCTTGCAGATGGTTCTGCTTTCTACCTGCCACACGCCAGCCCTGAGACAATGAATTACCATCTACAAACTTGAAATGAAAGAGTGGAGAAATTAAAGTCTCAAAAATTTGTCTATACTTTATTTTTTCCTTTAGTTCTCTCTCTCTCTCTCTCTGTCTCCTTCTCTCTCTCTCTCTCTCTCTTCCCCAACCCCCACCCCCACTTCTTTCTGCTTTCTTTTTGCAATATCAAAAGAAAATGTTGGAAAAAATATTTTTCTTCCAATCAAGAGATTAGGCAGTTCTGAAATTATGAAAGAGATTTTTTTTAAAAAATACAATAAGATGTTAGAATCCCAGGAAGCCATGGGTACCTTAGAGCAGAAATATGAAGGGACAAATATATTCACATCTCCCAAAATCTTTTTTTCTAGATTTATATTTCAAGATGGAAGACTTCTTTCTCTACAAGTGTGAGCCCACTATAACTGAAAAGAGAAGTACTAAGAAAATACATTGTTGTCTGACAGCTACATATGCTTGTTTTTAAGATGTATTTTATTTACTTTATATGTGTTTAATTGACTAGATTGTTCCAACAAACCCAGGAATTCATTCTAAGGAATGAATGACACAACTGCATAAGATATATGTGAAAAGGATGCTCACTGCCACATTGTTTATGACAAAACCGTGGACCAATTTAAATGTCTTTCAATCCAACATTGGCTAAATAAGTTTTGTTATAATTACCTACTACAGCTATTAAGCTGGATATTTTATTCATCATTGTTTCAGAGTTTCTAAAGTAAGAAAATGAAATTAAAAGATATAAAGAGTTGAAAAGAAGATATAAAATTGCAATTATCCAATGGCAACATAACTGTGTTTGCATAAAATCCAAAATAATCTACATATTAATTATTTGAATTAATAAATGAGTTTAACAAGGTTGCTAGATGCATGTGCATATACAAAAATTAGTTATATTAATATGCATATTAGATCATATATATCAATGTATATTATACCAATATAGTTTAAAGTTGAAATATTTGTTTAAAAAAGTTAGGCTGTGTGCAGTGGCTCACATCTGTAATCCCAGCACTTTGGGAGGCCGAAGAGGGCAGATCACTTGAGTCCAGGAGTTCAAGACCAGCCTGGCCAACATGGTGAGACCTCATCTCTATAAAAATACAAAAAAAAAATTGCTGGGCATGGTGGTGCATGCCCATAGTTCCAGCTACTTGGGAGGCTGAGACAGAAGCATCACTTGGACCCAGGAGGCAGAGGTTGCAATGAGCAAAGAATGCACCACTGTACTGCAGCCCGGGTGACACAGCAAGACTCCATCTCAAAAAAAAAAAAAAAAAAAAAAAAAAAAAAAAAAAAACGTTTAGAGTGGTGTCAAAAAAGATTTGCAAAGACTGCACAGAAAACTATAAAATATTATTTAGTGAAATTAAAAGAGACCAAATAAGGGAGGAATTGATGATGTTGATGAAATACAAGACTCAATACTGCAAAAGTGTCTACTTTCTTCTGATTGAATCTATACATTTAATGTAAGCCCATCTAAAAACCCAGCAGATGTTCTTATGGCTGATGATTTTGGGACTTAAATGGAAATGCAAAGAGCCTCACATAGACAAGACAATCTGGAAAAAAAAAATGTCCTTAAACTCCCAGATATTGACACTTTTGGTAAAGCTGCAGTAATTGAGACATTGTGGTATTGGCTCAAGGATTGTCAAAGAAACCAATAAAACAGAATAGAGTTCAAAATCAGACCCACGTATATGGTCACTTGATCTGCGACAAAGGTGGCTCTGCAGAACAGTGGGAATAGGATAATCTTTTCAATACGTGATTCTTAGTCCACTGAATTACATAGATCCACCTTCAGCAGTGAGGCACTCATCTTCCCAGTTGCTGGAAAAGTGGGCTGCAGATGGCTTGGAGCTGCATCCCTCTCTGGAACTTCTCTTAGCCAAAGAAAATTGCTTCATCCAGCATGATACTCTCTCCCTGAGGGTAGCCCGTATCCAACAACTGTCTGATGCATAGGTTCAAAGTCCTGGCCCCTTGCCTAGATTGGTCTCTGAAGGACACTTCTGGCTCCAGATCTCCCCTTGGGACTAGTTTAGGTCACCATTGCAATGGTATCACTACAGCTTAACTTCTCCCCCCATCCTTCTGGTGTAAGTGCCAATTCTGCTTCCTTCACTCCCTCTTAGGTTCTGCCTGAGAGTTTTACCCCAGTAAAACTGCATACAAATCTCAGTGTTCCAGATTCTGTTTCCTGGGAATCTTGACCTGAAACACTTATAGAAAAGATTAGTCTTGACCCTAGCTCACACCTTACATACAACCACTTCTAGTCCAGATGTCATCTAAAAGTGAATGATAAGATCATAAAGTTTCTAAGAGAGCTTCTGACATAACAGAATCTTTATGACTTTGGAGTAGAAAAAAAAATGTTCTTAAACAGGACACAGAATCACTAACCATGAAAGAAGAGACTGATAAATACAACTACATTAAAACTTAACAAATTTTATGAAAGGATACCACTAAGAGTGAAAAGACTAGCCATGTAATAAGGGAAGATATGTACAATATCTATAATCTACAACGGACCTGTATCCCAAATATAAAAATAAAGACCAAAAAAAAAAAAAAAAAAAGAAGGTGGACAACCCAATAGAGAAAATAGAGAAAACAGCAAGAGACTTGAACAGCCATTTCTCCCAAAAGGATTTCATAATGGCCACGTGAAAGGGAATCTAAACATACTAGTACTCAGAGAAAAGCAAATTAAAACCACAGTAAAATACTCAAACCCACCAGAATTGCAAGACTGACAGTACCAAGTGTTGATGAGAATGTTGAGCAACTGGAATGCTCCGACACAGTTTGTGGAGACTTGTTTGACATAATCTATTAAAATTGAGTGTGTGCATTGCTATAGATTGAGTGTTTGTGTCTCTATAAAATCCTTATGTTGAAATCCTAACCCCCAATATGATGGTATTAGGAGATGAGGACTTTGGGAGGTGATTGGTCATGAGTGCACAGCCCTCATGAATGGGATTAATGCCCTTATAAAAGATACCCCAGAGAGTTCTCTTGCCCCTTCCAGCAAGTGAAATTACTGTCAAAAGACCCTGTCTATGAGCAAAGAAGTGGACTCTCAGCAGACACTAAATCCGTTCAGGCCTTGAACTTGGACTTCACAGCCTTCAGAACAGTGAGAAAGAAATTTCTGTTGTTGTGTTGATAAACCACCTCATCTATGGTATTCTGGTATAGCAGCCTGAATGAACTAAGGCATGCATGTATGCCAGTTTTAGGAATGTTCTCAACAGAAATGAGTATATGTATACACCAAAACACTTGCATAAAAATGTTCATCTCCCATGCAAAGCTGAGCTCTATGACTGAGTACTTTCATTCTTGATATATACCCGAAAGAAACTCTTGCACATATATACCCTGTGATATGTACAAGAATGTTAGTAACATTACTATTTAAATAGCAAAAACCTGAAAACAATCTAAAGACTCATCAACAGGAGAACAGTTAAATAAACTATGGGATACTCACACTTATAAAAACAAAAGCAAGGAAATTATAAACACAGGATTCAGGGAGGTGGCTGAGCTCCTTGGGTGGGGTAAGTTATGAGGATGGGATAGAAAAGTATCATAAAGCCAGATGTAAAATATTGTCAATGTCCTAGTTTTTGTAATATTGTACTAGTATTATTCATAATAACAAAAAATGGAATAGTCTAAATTCCTGTTAATTTTTATAGTAAATAGATGACTGGGCACAGTGGCTCATGCCTGTAATTCCAGCACTTTGGGAGGCTGAGGTGGGTGGATCACTTGAGGTCAGGAGTTCGAAACCAGCCTGGCCAACATGGTGAAACCCCATCTCTACTAAAAATACAAAAATTAGCTGGGTGTGTTGGCGGGTGCCTATAATTCCAGCTACTCGGGAGGCTGAGGCAGGAGAATTGCTTGAACCTGGGAGGCAGGGTTTGCAGTGAGCCAACCAAGAACATGCCCCTGCACTTCAGCCTGGGCGATAGGGTGAGACTCCGTCTCAAAAAAAAAAAAAAAAATTAGAGTCAAAATATATAAAGAGGAATGAAGAAACACCTGAGAAGCAATCAGATTATGCTGAAGCAGAGGGCCTAGAAATTGGAACAGCCTTGAATGAGAGAATGGTGGTGCGAATTAAATTAAAATTGTAGATACAGTGTCTCAAACAATAAGTTGGTTAATGGGTACAAAAATATAATTAGATAGAAGGAATAAATTATAGTATTCAATAGCACAGTGAGGAAATTATAGTTAACAATAATTTATTGTATATTTCAAAATAGCTAGAAGAGAAGTGTAATGTTCACACTACAAAGAAAAGATAAATGTTTAAAATAATAGATATCCCAATTACCCTGATTTGATAATTCCACATTGTATACACGTATGAAAATATTACATGTAGGCCAAAAATATGTACAAGTATGATATATCTTTTTTGTTTTATTTTGTTTTTATATTTATACTTTTCCCTCAGGATCTAATATCGACTTTTAGAAATACAAAAATAATAAATACACTTTTTAAAATAAATAATTAGGCCAGGCATGGCAGCTCATGCTTGTAATTCCAGTGCTTTGTGAGGCCAAGGCAGGAGGATTACTTGAGTTCAGGAGTTTGAGACCAGCCTGGGCAACATGGCAAGACCCCATCTCTACCAAAAAAAAAAAAAAAGTTAGCCAGGCATGGTGATGTATGCCTGTGGTCCCAGCTACCCAGGAGGATGAAGCAGGAGGATTGCTTGAACCCAGGAGGTCAAGACTGAAGTAAGCCACGTTGGCACCACTGCACTCCCACCTGGGAAACAGAGCGAGACCCTGTTTCAAAAGAAAAAAAAAAGAGAGAGAGAGGGAGAGAAGTAATTATTACTTTGTTTATAGTCAAAATTCATATAATTCATCCCTCTCCTCTAACAAGAATATTAGTTTATGAGTTAAAATAAGCTGAAAGTGAATAAAGTAGTGTATCCTTTAGGGAGCAGCTCCCCATCAGATCTGTACTCCCCTTATTCAGTGCAGTAGCAGCACACCACCTCACTGGCACCACTTCCCCCAGCCTGGTAGCAGGAAGCTTTCCTGTGTACAAGCCTGTGATGATTAATTTTATATGTCAGCTTGGCTGGGCCATGGTGCCCAAATATTTGGTCAAACATTATTCTTGAGGAGGAGATTTTTTTGGATGAGACTAACATTAAAATTGGTAGACTTTGAGTAAAGCACATTGCTCTTCAACATGTGGGTGGGCCACATCCAATCAGTTGACAGCCTGAATAGAACAAAGACTGACTTTCCCCAAGCAAGAAGGAATTCTCCAGACTGCCCTGAAGCTCAAACTGCAACTCCTACCTGAGTCTCCAGCCTGCCAACCTACCTGCAGATTTTGGATTCACTAAGCTTCCACAATCGCATCAGCCAATTCCTTAAAATAAATTTCAATCTCTCTCCGTCATCTCTCTCTCTCTCTCTCTCTCACACACACACACACACACACACACATCTACACATATCCTCTTAATTCTGTTTTTCTGGAGAACTCTGGCTAATACAAGGCTTACTACCTGGGAAAAGTCCATTTCCCCACCTGAATAAGCCTGGCATGAATTTTCCTGGCTTCATTGTATTCCTAGTTCTACGTGAAGACTGCCATGTAAATTTCTCTATTCTCTCTGATGCTCATAATCTTAAACGTGACCACTGTCTCAGTCTCTCAAACGCCATGATTTTTTCTGTGTCTTTACAGGAAATAAACTGAAGACAATCTATATTTTTTGCAAGAAATGGATACCTGTGTCAAGTTCTGGTCCTTTGCTGTGCTTTTGTGTGTGCTCTGACATTTGGATCTCCTCTAGGCAGGCTTGTCCCAGCTCAAGCATCCTCTGACATGCTTCAGTTCCTTCAGGATCTATTTCATTCTATTAGTTTGTATTCAACAGATTGAAATCTCCACAAACTAAACCCTTCTCTTTAATGTGAAAGCATTTCAGAGTTCGATTTTTTTTAATAGAACCACATTCCCCAAGGTCAGTCTTGCTCAGCTCTGCTACTGAACAAGACTGATATCCTAAGGTTACAGATTCTTCCCTCCGGCTAACTCCAAGAAATCGTTTCCAGCCCTAAGGTTGATTCACTACCTTATCATTCTCTAGCTCAGAATTACCTGAAGGGCCTATAAAAATATAAATTGTGGACCCCACTCCCAGAATTTGAGTCAGTAAGTCTCAGGTGAAGCCTGGGAGGCCCTCCAAGAGGAAGATGATGCACTGCATCCAGGGGCCACACTTTGAGAACCACTGCTCTAGCTCTGATTTCTGAATTGCTATCCCTGCACCTGTTCCTGCATTGACTCTCTTTCATCTTCAAATATTTTTTTAAGAGACAGGGCCTCACTCTGTTACCCAGGCTGAAGGGCAGTGGTGTGATCATGACTCACTGCAGCCTCTATCTCCTGGGCTCAAGCAATCTTCCTGCCTCAGCCTCCCAAGTAGCTGGGACTACAGAAACAGGCCATCATGCCTGGCTAATTTTTGTATTTTTTCACAGGGGCAGGGTCTTCTGTGTTGCCTAGGCTGGTCTCAAACTCCTGGCCTCAAGTGATCCTCCCATCTTGGCTTCCAAAACACTGGGAGTGCAGGCATGAGCCACCACATCTGGTCCTTCCAAATCTTTTAGAGATATTATTTCTGCTGGTTTAGGATGAAACTCGGAATGGGGAAATGGACTGGAAGCTTTCCACTACAGAGATAGGCCAACGATAGAGGGAATTCAACATCATAACCATTTCTTTTGAGTGACTAAGCAGTTGGAGAGGAAAGATTAGAAAGACAATAAGTTTCTGCTCTCAAGAAACTTAAAATTTATTAAGGGGAAAGGCCTACACAGAGACAACTATAATATAAAGCAGAATATATTGTAATAAGTGTTAAAAAGGCCATGGGACAATGAGGAACACTGTTGGTGCCCCAAGCTTATCCCCAAGGCCCGTCCCAGATGTCAAGGTCAAAACTTGTTCTCAGATTTGTGCAAGTGCAGCTCAGCAAGTCCACAATCCTTAAATTGTGCCTAGGGTGACTTGTTTCCCCCAAGCCCTGGCCCTGACAGAGGTCATGACAGAGAGTTCCAGTATGCCCTAATAGGTTCCAGCATTTCTCTGCATAGGGATATTCTCAGCCACAGGAGCCTGCTGAGGAACAACCTGTCGGATTAGGGACCCACTGTCTTTTAATCTATAGGTTAAAAGTTCTTTAGAGGCCCTATCTTCAAATATAGTTACGTTGGGAGTTAAGGCTTCCATATATGAATTTGAAGGGGACACATTTCAGTCCGTAACAATAATGTTACCCGCTACTATGAGATACAGGGAAAATAGAATTTGAGTGAATGGGGACCGGGCATGGTGGCTCATGCCTGTAATCCCAGCACTTTGGGAGGCTGAGGCGGGTGGATCACTGGAGGTCAGGAGTTTGAGACCAGCATGGCCAACATGATGAAACCCCATCTCTACTAAAAATATGAAAATTAGCCAGGCGTGGTGGTGGGTGCCTATAATCCCAGCTACTCGGGAGGCTAAGGCAGGAGAATCGCTTGAACCTGGGAGGCAGAAGATGCAGTGAGCCGAGATTGCACCACTTCACTGCAGCCTGGGTGGCAGAGCAAGACTTCATCTCAAAAAAAAAAAAAAATTTGGGGAGTGAATGGGGAGGCTTTGGATATGATAGCTGTAAACATTTTGGCTTTAGACCTGATGGTTAATATTGAGTGTCAACTTGATTGGATTGAAGGATGCAAAGTATTGTTCCTGGGTGTGTCTGTGAGGATGTTGCCAAAGGAGATAAACATTTGAGTCAATGGACTGGGAGAGGCAGACCCACCCTCAATCTGGGTGGACACCATCCAATCAGCTGCTAGCGTGGCTAGGATAAAGCAGGCAGAGGAACCTGGAAGGACTAGACTAGCTGAGTCTTCTGGCCTCCATCTTTCTCCCATGCTGGATGCTTCCTATCCTTGAACATTGGACTCCAAATTCTTCAGCTTTTGGACTCTTGAACTTATACCAGTGGTTTGCCAGGGGTTCTGAGGCAATCTGCCACAGACTGAAGGCTGCACTGTTGGAGTCCCTACTTTTGGGACTTGGACTGGTTTCCTTGCTCCTCAGCTTCAGACAGCCTATTATGGGACTTCACCTTGTGATCGTGTGAGTCAATTCTCCTTAACAAACTCCCCTTCATATATACGTCTATCCTATTAGTCCTGTCCCTCTAGAGAACCCTGACTAATACAGACCTGATAGTTGCTTAAATTACAAAAATATCCAATAAAACATTCTGCAATAATGAATATGTTCTCTATCAGCATTGTCTGTTGTGGTAGCCACCAGTCACATGTGGCCACTGAGCATTTGAAAGTGGCTAGTGAGACTGAGGGAGGGAATTTTTAATCATATATACTTTTAATTAAATTTAAATTAAATTGTATTGGGCAGCACAAGTTACAACTATAGGAACTTTAGGCAAAGGAAGGAGGTTCTGCCAACAGTTAGTCCTTCCAAGCCTTAAAGTCTTAGACTGTAGATCTACTTTAAACCACCTTTTCTGACAGATAGAAAAGCGAAGCTCTGAAGAGGTGTCTTTTCTAAATTAACACAGCTGGCTATTACAGATCCTTCATAAGGGCTTGAGTATTTTGATGGCAGCGGCCTTGCAATTGGGACTGTTTCACAGGCAGCTGAAGATGTGTCACAGGCATTTAGAGAAATTGTCAAGGACAGAGATAAATGCTCTGGAGTCATCCCGTGGATGGGGTGATGGTTGCAGCCAGAATGTAGATACAACCTAGGAAGAGAAGAGCGTGGGGCTCTGTATCAAGCCTTAAGAGATACTCACACCTACATAGAAGGAAAATAAAAACAAATCAGACCAGGCGCGGTGGCTCACGCCTGTAATCCCAACACTTTAGGAGGCCAAGGTGGGTGGATTGCTTGAGGTCAGGAGTTCAAGACAAGCCTGGCCAAC
Organism: Pongo pygmaeus; assembly: GCF_028885625.2. Lineage (NCBI taxonomy): Eukaryota > Metazoa > Chordata > Mammalia > Primates > Hominidae > Pongo > Pongo pygmaeus. The sequence goes on along the minus strand of NC_072381.2, from coordinate 25,337,312 downwards.
ATGGTGAAACCCCGTCTCTACTAAAAATACAAAAATTAGCTGGGTGTGGTGGGTGCCCGTAGTCCCAGCTACTTGGGAAGCTGAGGCAGGAGAATTGCTTGAACCCAGGAGGCAGAGGTTGCAGGGAGCTGAGATCACGCCTGCACTGTAGCCTAGGTGACAGAGCAAGACTCCATCTCAAAAAAAAAAAAAAAAGAATAAAATAAATAAAATAGAGAAAATTATTTTTAAAAACCAGAAAAGGAACAAGCTTTGCCTCTGTCAAATGTATACCAATAATCAGATAGCTCCAGAGTTGCTGCCACCTCACACTTTTAAAATTCATCTCTGAGTGAAAGGCACAATGATAAAGAGTGGGAGCCCTTGCTGGCTTCATGTTCCATCTTTACCATCTGTTAGCTGGGTGGCCAGAGTGAAGCACACAACCTCTCTATGCTTTCCTTATGTCAACAAGACATCTACACCCCTGTGTTTATTGCAGTAATAGTCACAACAGCCAAGATATAGAATCAACCCAGGTGTCCAACAACAAATGATAGAATAAAGGAAATGTGGTGTATACACAATGGAATACTACTCGGCCATAAAAAAGAATGAGGTCCTGTCAGTTGCTACAGTATGGATAAAACTGGAGGACATTACGTTAAGTGAAATAAGGCAGGAGCAGAAAGTTAAATACTGCATGTACTCACTCATAGTGGAAGCTAAAAAAAGTTGATCTCATAGAAGTAAAAAAAGAATACCAGAGGCTGGGAAGGGTAGGGGAAAGAAAGGGATAGGGAGAGATTTATTAAAGGATACAAAATTACCACTAGAAAGGAGGAATAAGTTCTAGTGTTCTATTCCATTGTAGGATGACTATGGTTAACAGTAAAACATTATGCAGTTTCAAATAGCTAGAAGGAGGCTGTTGAATACTCCCAACACAAAGAATTACTATGTACCCCATCAATATGTACAAATTATTATTTGTCAATTTAAAATGTTTTAAGATTTTTTTAAATGGAGGTAATGACAAGGCCTACTTCAGAAAACTGTTAAGATTGAGATAATAAATAAAATGCCAGCAAAACCCTGGCGTATCATATACATTCTTTATTTTTTCTTTCCATTTCTTTTTCTTTCTTTCTTTCTTTTTGTTTTTGTTTTTGTTTCTGTCATTGTTAAAATAGAGACGAGGTCTCCCTATGTTGTCCAGGCTGGTCTTGAACTCCTGACTTCAAGCGAGCTTTCTGTCTCAATCTCCCAAAGTGCTGGGATTACAGGCGTGAGCCGCCACATCCAGCTACATTCTTTAAACTTTATTTAAAACATAGAAGTTACCTTGTCCTTAATCTCATTCGTCTACCCGTGTCCCTGATCGAGGATAATAGCATTGCCCTTCACCTACTCAATCTTTTGAGAACTGTGAGTCCATCTTTGATTCCTTCTTCTTCTTCATTCCCCATATACAGTAATTCACTGAGTGTTATTGATTCTAGCTCCACACTGTCTTTTAAATACGATCTCTTCTCCCTGTGACCTCTGCTGCTGCTCTCACTCAGCTTCCCAGCACTGTCACCTGGACCACGGTCTCGTTGGACTTTCCACCAAAAGCGTCGCCACTACCAATGTGTTTGTTACACTCACCCATTCTCAACACCATCTCCAGGGTGGTATGCATAAGCCACAGGTCATTTTGCATCCATCCCCCTCTGGCAGTTTCTTTTTACAGACAGGATTAAGTGGAGACCCCTCAATATGGCATTCAAAGCCCTTCACAACCTGGCCCCAACCTATCTCTCCATTTGGAGTCTGTTTTTATATTTCACCTTTTACTTTGAACCAATAATACCCAAATAGGAATCAAGACATTTAAAAATTTCATGTGAACGATTATCTTATGACTGCGTGTGGACCTGATAGATGGAAGCAGACTTTCTATTTGCCTCTATAGGGGAAAATGCACAATTCTTTAATAAACCTTTCAGAGAGAGGCCAGTGCAGTGGCTCACGCCTGTAATCCCAGCACTTTGGGAGGGCAAGGAGGGTGCATCACCTAAGGTCAGGAGTTCTTGACCAGCCTGGCCAACATGGTGAAACCCCATCTCTACTAAAAATACAAAAATTAGCTGGGTGTGGTGGCACATGCCTGTAATCCTAGCTACTCAGGAGGCTGAGGCAGGAGAATCTCTTTAACCCAGGAGGCGGAGGTTGCAGTGAGCCAAGATCACACCACTACACTCCAGCCTGGGTGACAGAACAAGATTCTGTCTCAAAAAAAAAAAAAAAAAAAAAAAAAAAAATTCAGACAGATTCCTCATGAGTACTTCCTGTAAGTAGGGGGATCCCAAGACAGGTGTAAATCCCTTATTTACACCTGTTGATCCTGTAGAATTTTTAAGAGTTCCTCCACGTGGAGATAAAAGTGACTCCATCTTTTTGTTGTTGTTGTTGTTGAGGCAGAGTCTTACTCTGTTGCCACGTTGAGTTCAGTGGCACTATCTCGGCTCATTGCAACCTCCTCCTCCTGGTTTCAAGCTATTCTCCTGCCTTAGCCTCCCAAGTAGCTGGGATTACAGGTGCACACCACCATGCCCAGCTAATTTTTGTATTTTTAGCAGAAACAGTGTTTCACCATGTTGGTCAGGCTGGTCTTGAACTCCCAACCTCAGGTGATCCACCCACCTCGGCCTCCCAAAGTGCTGGGATTACAGGCGTGAGCCACCGCACCCAGCCATGACTCCATCTTAGAGGCTAATCTCCCATATTGACTTCTGATTATTTCTTGGCTGCATGAATGCCTCCTGATTCCTCCTTTATTTACTATCCCTATTGTAAGAACAAACCTACCTTAATGTTATCACACAAATTATAAGCTATGGCACACAGTATAGCATTCTTGCCTGTACTGAAGAGTTGCTTTGCCTTGTCTTGCTGGAGCACAGATACCTTTTCCCTATGGGATATAAGCCCTGGGTCTGGGGAGTAACAGTGCAGAGGGCCACCTGTCCTGTGGTCCCCAAGACCACACTTGTGTCTATCAGTTCCCCAATAAAAAACCTTTAAGAACACACTGGACTGATCTGCCTCCTTCTTTGGTTTCTCAGCTCCTTTCGCATTTAGGGGTTGCTTTGTATATGTGGTCTTTTCATGGAACACCCCATTTTTCATTCTCAAAAGTGTTCTGCTTTGGGCAATATGTTACGTGGTTGCCTAGAACTCCCCCTTGCCAAAATAAGTCAATCTGAAGACCTGAAGGGCAGTCCCAGAATGATCATTCCTATTCTTCCCACCCAGTTGGCTCTGGAAGTCACTCTCCTTTGCTGTCAGCATCCCCTACTTCCTTTTGGAACCCCTTCAGGGCTGCTTAGTCCTTGCTGAAACATCTTTTAAGGTATTGCCTCATATTTTCTCAACTCCTTTATTAAAAAATGCTTCACAGCCCTGTTCACTGAACCTAGCTGATTAGACAAACTAATAGCTGAGAATTGGCTAGATATGCCACTTCCCACAGAGCATGCATGAATTTTAAAAGGACCTTAAGAGCCCTGACCAAAGGAGTGACTAATGGAGGGATTTTAGGAGAGCTGTGTAGGTGTCAGCAGTCATTAAAGTGATGCATCAGAGGCCGGGGATGGCGTGAGGGACCAGGGATGACGTGAGCCATTGCTCACACTCTGACCGACAGGAGCAGAATGAGGGAGAGAGAGAGATGGAAGTGGGGGACACTAGGGGAAGCACATAATTAATGGATGACCCTGGAGACTACGAGCAATGTGAAAATTAAAGAAAAGAAAGATTCAGAAAAATTGTAGCTAGGAACTCTCTGGGTATGTACTTGGAAAGTAAACATGAGAAGAAAATTGTCAAGAGAGGTAGAGAATATGCAGGCTACTACAAAGAACCAGCAGTATTCCAGCCAAGCCAAGCCAGGCAGGCACAGGGTAGGGTGCATGGGATGGGACAGCAAGGGGCCTGGCTGTCTGGGGCTCCCACGTTCCCCATCTCTGCTCGGGACTGAGAGATGTTTCAGAGTCTGGGTTGAACAGGAGAACCTTAGGCGGGGCAATGCAATGACATCCAGGAAACAATTACGTAAGGATGGGATCACTTCCTTCAAAGGGGCAGGAGAATCTCGTGTATCATTAAGAGAGCAAAATAAAGCATTTTTGCATTTTGTATTAGTGAAGACTTAAAATCATAAAGAAAAAATACAAGGTTTGTGAGGAAAGAGTAAAATAGGTAATCATATACAAATGTAAGATTACAAATAGGGACAAGATTAGGCAATATGTATCAAAAGCTTACAAAAGTTTATATAAAGAAAGCAATCAAAAATATGCAAAAATCGGAAGGACGTGGTGGCTCATGCCTGTAATCTCAGCACTTTGGGAGGCCAAGGCATATCACTTGAGGTAAGGAGTTTGAGACCAGCCTGGCCAACATGGCATAACCCTGTCTCTACTAAATACACACACACAAAAAAAATTAGTCAGGCGTAGTTGTGCATGTCTGTAGTCCCAGCTACTCGGGAGACTGAAGCAAGAGAATCACTTGAACCCAGGAGACGGAGGCTGCAATGAGCCGAGATTGCACCACTGCACTCCAGCCTGAGCAACAAAATGAGACTCTGTCTCAAAAAAAAAAATGCAAAATAGTTTTATATAAAGATATTTATTGAGGTGTTACTTATAATCATGAAAAAATTAGAAAAACATAAATATGCAATATTAAAGGATTTATTAAATAAATTATGAGGCATACAATAAAATACTGTATTATTAAAGGTCATAAGAAATATAAGCATGAAGAATATTCATATTATATTTAAATCTAAAAAAATTTATAGAACAGTATTACATATGGATTTCAATTTTTGTCATATTATATATGCATAATAAAAAGTGAGAAAGGGATGGGCAAGGTGGCTCATGCCTGTAATCCCAGCACTTTGGGAGGCTGAAATGGGAGGATCACTTGAGGCCAGGAATTTGAGATCAGCCTGGGCAACAAAGCAAGACCTCCATCTCCATGAAAATAAAATAAAATAAAAAATTAGCCATGGTGGCATGTGTCTGTAGTCCTCGCTACTTGGGAGGCTGAGGTGGCAGGATTGCTTGAACCCAAGATTTCAAGGCTGCAGTGAGCTATGATCACACCACTACACTCCAGGCTGGGTGACAAAGCCAGACCTTGTCTCAAAAACACACAAGCAACAACAACAACAAACAGTGAGATGGCTTTATATATATAGTGTGTGTGAGTGTGTATGTGTGTGTGTGTGTATATATATATTTATGTTTATATTTATATTTATATTTATATTTATAATTTATATATATATTTATATATTTATATATTTATTTATATATATTTATATATTTATATATTTATATATTTATATATTTATATATTTATATATTTATATATATTTTTATATACATTTATATATTTTTATATATATATTTATACATATTTATATATATTTATATATAGATATATATTTATATATAGATATATATTTATATATATTTATATATAGATATATAGATATATATTGATATATAGATATATAGATATATATACTTATATATTTATATATATATTTATATATTTATTTATATATATTTATATATTTATTTATATATATTTATATTTATTTATATATATTTATATATATTTATATTTATTTATATATATTTATATATATATTTATATTTATTTATATATATTTATGTATATTTATATTTATTTATATATATTTATATATATATTTATATTTATTTATATATATGTATATATATTTATTTATATATATGTATATATATTTATTTATATATATTTATATATATTTATATATATTTATATTTATTTATATATACTTATATTTATTTATATATTTATATTTATTTATATATATTTATATATATATTTATTTATATTTATTTATATATATTTATATATATTTATTTATATATATTTATATATATTTATTTATATTTACATATATTTATATATTTATATATATTTATATATATTTATATTTACATATATTTATATATTTATATATTTTTATATATTTATATATTTATATATTTATATATTTATATATATTTTTATATATTTATATATATTCATATATTCATATATTTATATATTTATATATATTTATATATATTCATATATTTATATATTTATATATTTATATATTTATATATTTATATATTTATATATTTATATATATTTATATATTTATATATTTATATATTTATATATTTATATATATTTATATATATTTATATATTTATATATATTTATATATATTTATATATTTATATATATTTATATGTATTTATATATTTATATATTTATACATTCATATATTTATATATTTATATATTTATATATATTTATATATTTATATATTTATATATATTTATATATATTTATATATATTTATATATTTATATATATTTATATATATTTATATATATTTATATATTTATATATATTTATATATATTTATATTTATATATATTTATATATATTTATATATTTATATATTTATTTATATATATTTATATATTTATATATATTTATTCATATATATTTATATATATTTATATATATATAAAATACGCAATGTGTGATTACACATACCTATATGTAGATAGATAGCTATATATATATATATATGAAGATCTTTGTTTCGCTTTAAACTGAGCTCACCACTATGGCCAAGGTTCTGATATAGATCTTGATTTGCCAAGGTCCCTGCTGGTCCAGGACTTGGTACTTGCTGTTCCTCTGCCTAGCTACCTAGACTGCTCTCCCACCCATCTCATCCTCTACCCCTGGTGTATTCATCTGTTCTCTTGCTGCTAATAAAGATATTCCTGAGACTGGGTAATTTATAAAGGAAAGAAGTTTAATGTTCTCACAGTTCCACATGGCTGGGGAGGCCTCACAATCATGGCAAAAGGCGAAAGAGGAGCAAAGTCACATCTTACATGGTGGCAGGCAAGAGAGCATGTGCAGGGGAGCTCCCCTTTATAAAACCATCAAATCTTTTAAGACTTATTCACTATCATGAGAACAGCACAGGAAAACCTGCGCCCATGATTCAATTACCTCCCACCGGGTCCCTCCCATGACACATGGGGATTATGGGAGCTACAATTCAAGATGTGGTTTGAATGGGGACACAGCCAAACCATATCACCTGGTAAAGCTCTAATCATTTTTCAGAAGACAGTTGAAGGATACCTTCTTCATGGAAGTCTTCACTGATATCTGGCCCTGACCTGATTCCTCCGTTATGCGCTGTCTTAGACTAGCTTTCTGTTTCTTCAGAACCTCTCAGTTTGCAGTAATTCACATGTTCATTAGCATAATTATTTTTTCAATGTCTGTCATTCCCACTTCAAAGTAAACTATACCAGAGCCCAGACCATAGTTGTTTTGTTCACTATTGTATCCTCATGCCTAGCCAGTGCCTAGCACATATTTTTTTGTTCAATAAATATTTGTTGAAAGGATCCATTAATATTTGAATATTCATATTTGAATGAATGAATGGATATCAAGGTTCATCCTAATTTGATAATCTGGAAATCTTCCATATAAAATAGTGCTTAAAACTGGTAGAAACCAATATGAATCCTCCAGGCTTATTGTGGTTTGGAGTCAAATAACCTTCATCACCCAAGAGTATAGATACCAAACATGCTGCATACATTTATCCACCATCTGTGAATATAGTGTAGAGGTTAAGATCACAGTTTCTAGAGTCAGTGGCCTGGTCAAATATTTACTGTGTGACCATTGGCAAGTTAATGAGCAGCTCTGTTTCCCCATCAGATAATAGGACTTTTAATAGTACATATCTCAAGAGGTTGTTGGGAGAATCAAGTTAATACAAATAAATCACAAAGCTTGGCACATGGCCACAGTGTATGGGATCAATAAATGTTAATTATTGCTATTATTACTATTAATTTTTGTGTATAGAATCCTTGGTACTGTAGGATATGTAGGATGCAATGATAAATCAGGCAAGATATTGCCCTTCAAGAGCTTGTTAAGTAGGTGAAAGGGTAAGTGTGATGGTTAATTTTATGTATCAACTTGACTGGGCCACAAATTAAACATTCCTTCTGGATGTGTCTGTGAAAGTGTTTCCAGATGAGAGCCACATCAATCCCAGCACTTTGAGAGGTAGAGGTGAAAAGATAACTTGAGCCCAAGAGTTCAAGACCAGCATGGACAAGATATTAAGATCTCCAACTCAGAAATAGGAACACTTTTACACTGTTGGTGGGACTGTAAACTAGTTCAACCATTGTGGAAGACAGTGTGGCGATTCCTCAGGGATACAGAACTAGAAATACCATTTGACCCAGTCATCCCATTACTGGGTATATACCCAAAGGAATATAAATCATGCTACTATAAAGACACATGCACATGTATGTTTATTAAGGCACTATTCACAATAGCAAAGACTTGGAACCAACCCAAATGTCCAACCATGATAGACTGGATTAAGAAAATGTGGCACATATACACCATGGAATACTCTGCAGCCATAAAAAGGATGAGTTCATGTCCTTTGTAGGGACATGGATGAAGCCGGAAACCATCATTCTCAGCAAACTATCTCAAGGAGAAAAAAACAAACACCCTCATGTTCTCACTCATAGGTGGGAATTGAACAATGAGAACACTTGGACACAGGGTGGGGAACATCACACACCGGGGCCTGTTGTGGGGTGGGGGGAGGGATAGCATTAGGAGATATCCCATCCCTAATGTAATGATGAGTTAATGGGTGCAGCACACCAACATGGCACATGTATACGTATGTAACAAACCTGCATGTTGTGCACAGGTACCCTAGAACTTAAAGTATAATAAAATATACATATATATATATATATATATATATATAAAGATCTCCATCTCAACAAAAAATGATTAAAAAATAATCAGCTGGATGTGGTGGCTCACAACTGTAGTCTCAGCTACTTGGGAGGCTGAAGAGGGAGGATCACTGGAGCCTGAGAGGTTGAGGTTGCAGTGAGCCATGGTCACGTCACTGCACTGCAGCCTCGACGATAGAGCAAGACCTTGTCTAAAAAATGCAAAACAAAACATTTAAATCCATGGGCTTAATAACGTACGTTACCCTCCCTAATATGGGTGGGCACTATCCAATCTTTGAGGGCTTGAATGGAAGAAAAGGTGGAAGAAGGAGGAATTTGCCTCCTTTCCTCTGCTTTTTTTTCTGTCTCACTGTTGGAGCTGAAATGTTTCATCCCATCTTCTATTGCCCTTAGACTGAGATACATACCATCGGTTCTCCTGGTTCTCAGGCCTTTTGACTTGAACTGATTGCACAATTGGCTTTTCTGGGTCTACAGCTTGTGGATGATAGATCATGGGACTTCTTGGCCTCTGTAATTATATAATTATATAAGCCAGTTTCTCGTAAGAAATATATACGTGTGTGTGTATCTATCTCTCTCTATATATATATTTATAAATATATATATAAATATATATATATATATTAAATATATGTATATATATATGTATATATATATTTATATTATATATATTAAATATATATAGAGACACACACACAGATTAAATATATATATACAGTACAGATGAAACAAGAGTGCTAGGAGAATTCAGAGGAGGGAGTAAAGTCCATCCAGGGTTGAATCTTCTGTGGGCATCAGATCAAAGACAAGCTCCCTCAAGGCTGCAGTGAACTATGATCAAGCCACTGCACTCTAGCCTGGGCAACAGAGTAAGACTTTGTCTCAATAAATAAATAAATAATTCCAGTATGGTTTAAACAGCAAGATATATCTTGTTTACATTTCAATCACCTCAAACAGATGCTCTTAACCAAATTAGACAAATTCCCCACCAACTTAGTTAACCACTCTAGCTCATTTGTGCTGTAGCCACAGCAAGAGGAAGCCACAGCTCTGTGCACATTTTGGAAGGATTCCCACAAAGTGGAGACCATCTCCATGCAGGTTCTCGTGAAGGCTGGCCAAGGAACGTAAACATCAGACTCCGGACAATCCTATTCCCTATACCCGTAGTATTCTGCTGTTCAGCTTGATAGAAATGAGGGACCACTCTTTATCTCATTTGGGAGCAACAATTATCTGCCAGAATAAGATCACACCAGAGAACATGATTATTACCTAATAAAACATCTTTTCCAATGCAACATTTATCATGACTGAGTAATTTTATGAACCACTTAGAGAAGTATCACTTCCTTCACCCCAGTAGGAGTATGTGTATACATTTTCTCTCTCAGCATAATAATTGTCAACAACCATCAAAGGGCCATTGTCATAGAATATTGTTTATAGACAGATTAGCCCCATCAGGCCTTTCTCTGAAATATCCACCATCACCATCATCATCTTCACCTCCACCTCCCCCTAACATCTTTCTTCCCCCATTGTAGAAAGGCCTGTTAATTCAGGCCCTCAAAAAGTTTACCACACTTCAGTTCTCAGAGTAGATCAACAAAGCAGCATGTGTCAAATGGTGGACAGAAAGGAAAGTCGATCAAATCCAAACACAGCACCATTTAGACTTTAATACACTTATCCATAGTATCTCAAACAAGCATAAAGGAAAATAAGCAGTCTTTGAGATCCATAACTTTCCTGGCTGATAGACTTAAACCACCTTAAATGGGAGACTTGGGGTGCTTTTCCATAGTTCTGAGGTTAAATAGAATGCATGTATTTAAAAAAAAAAATTGAGAATTCTTGCCTAAGGCCTTACGTGAACTAACTTCCATGCATTAAATGAACTCATTCTTGTATGCAGTCATTCATTTATCAAAATTGTATTCAGGACTTGCTTGTGCTGGTTAGTGTTTAGAGGCAGGGGATACAGCAGAGATCCAGGCAGACACATTTCCTCACTTATAGAAAGGGAGATGGGCCAGAAACAAGCAAACAAATACACACGGCACTTGCAGACTTTCTAAGTGTTATCAAGAAATAAGTGGGATGGAATAAGAAGAATAACCTGAAAAGGGAGGTAAGGGGAATAGAAGGGGAAGCTAGAAAAGAGAGAGTAGCCAGTTAAGGCCTCTGTAAGAACACGATGTTTCAGCATGAACCATGCAGAGTGACCTACACAGAAGGAACAAATACAGAAGCTCAGATATGAACAAAAGCTTAACGTGTCCATACTACAGAAAGGGGACTCTAACAATGTCATGTGGTAGCGTGAGGAGGTTGGAGTACTGAGATAAAGTTGTAAGATATGCTAGATTGAGTTTGGATTTTATTTTTAAAATTACTGAAACACCACATACAAAAGTTATCTCAAAATGGGTCAAAGACCTAAACATAGCAACCAAAACTATAAAACTCTTAGAAGAAAACACTGGGGGAAAGCTTCATGACATTAGATTTGGCAGTGGTTTCTTGGCTATGACACTGGCACCGAAAGAAAAAGTAGACAAATTGAACTTCATCAAAATTTGAAGGTTTTATGCATCAACGATACACTATCAACAGAGTAAAAATGCAACCCACAGAATAGGAGAAAATACTTGTGAATCATATATCTGATAAGCAGTTAATATCCACAATATAGAAAGAACTCCTAAAACTCAATAAGAAAAAAAATCCAATTCGTAAATAGGCAAAGGACTTGAATAAACATCTCCCCAAAGAAGATATACAAACGGCCAATAAGCACAAGAAAAGGTCCTCAACATCACTAATCACTATGGAAATGCAAATGAAGACCACAATGAGATATCACTTCATCCATTAGCATGGCTACTATTTCAAAACAAACAGAAAATAACAAGTGTTGGTGAGGACGTGGAGAAATTGGAGCCCTTGTGCCATTGCTGGGCAGGAATAAAAAAGTGGTACAGCCACTGTGGACAAATATATGGTGGTTCTTCAAAAAATTAAACACGGGCTAGATTCAGCATTTCACTTCCTGGTAGGCACCGAAAAGAACTGAAAGCAAGGGCTCAAACAGATACTTGTATACCAGTGTTCTAGCAGCGTTACTTACCAGAGCCAAGGGGTGGAAACAACCCAAATGTCCATCAACAGATAAATGGATAAACAAAATGTGGTATACATGTACAATGTACTCAACCTTAAAAAGAATGAAATTTTGACACATGCTACCGCACAGATGAACCTAGAAACATTATGCTAAGTGTAACAAAGCAAATACAAAAGGATAACAGTATAATCTACTTATTTTAGTTACCTAGAATAGGCAAATTTATAGAGACATAAAGTAGAACGGTGGCTGCCAGGGGCTATGGAAAGGGGAAAACTAGAAGTTGTTTATTGGGTATAGAGTTTGGTATGACAAGAAAGTTCTGGAGATGGATGGTGTTGATGGTTGCACAAAAATGTGAATGTCCTTAATGCCACTGAATTACACACTTAAAAATTCAGTATTTTAAGCAAGGCATGGTGGCAGATGCCTGTAGTCCCAGCTATTTAGGAGGTTGAGGTAGGAGGATTGCTTGAGTGCTTGAGTTCAAATCCAGCCTTGGGCAACGTAGCAAGACCCTGTCTCAAAAAATTGTGTTATTAAAAACTATAAATTTTATCTTATATATATTTTGGTACAATAAAAAAGTTATTGGAAGGTATTGACAAGCTTTAAGCAGGGAATTTTCATAAGTTGGCTTACCTTTTTAAAGATCATTTCATTTGTTTTATGAAGCATAGATTTTTTTCACAGGTGGGGAAACAAGATACAAACAGAAGAACAAGTTGTTCCACGTGAGATATGACGGGTTAGTGACAGTGCAGAGTGCAGATGGAGTCAAGTGGCCAGATTTGAGATTTTGGAGGTAGAGGACAGACCCGATGTGGGGTGTAAGTAAAAGAATGAAACAAGAATGACACTCAGGTTCTTTGCTGCAGCAATTGAGTGGCACCATTAAAAAGACAGGAGTGGACCAGAAGTGGTGGCTCACGCCTGTAACCCCAGCACTTTGGGAGGCCGAGGCAGGTGGATCACGAGGTCAGGAGACCAAGACCATCCTGGCTAACACGGTGAAACCCTGTCTCTACTAAAAATACAAAAATTAGCCAGGCATGGTGGCGGGTGCCTGTAATCCCAGCTACTCGGGAGGCTGAGGCAGGAGAATCGCTTGAATCCAGGAGGCAGAAGTTGCAGTGAGGCAAGATCACACCACTGCACTCCAGCTGGGCGACAGAGCAAGACTCTGTCTCAAAAAAAAAAAAAAAAAAAAAAAAGAGAAAAAGAAAAAAGAAAAAGACAGGAGACTCCAGCCAGGTGTGTTTGCTATTCCCTCTGCCTGGATGTTCTTCTCACAAATCTTGGACTCTTTTTTTTTAAGATAGGGTCTTGCTTTGTCGCCAAGGCTGGAGTGCAGTGGCGTGATCTCGGCTCACTGCAACCTCCGTCTCTCTGTTTCAAGCAGTTCTCCTGCCTCAGCCTCTCGAGTAGCTGGGACTACAAGCACACGCCACCACAACCAGCTAATTTTTGTATTTTTTGTAGAGATGGAATTTTGCCATGTTGGCCAGGCTGGTCTTGAACTCCTGGGCTCAAGTGATCCACCCCCCTTGGCCTTCCAAAGTGCTGGGATTACAGGTGTGAGCCATGGTGCTGAGTCCTTCTCACAAACATTAATATGGCTTTCTCTCTATTATTTAAGTCCTTGCTTAAACATTGTTGCTTCAGAACAGCCTTTCTTGACTACCCTAATCACTCCCCACTATACTCCCAATCCCTCTCTAGTCCTCAAGCCCCACACATTCTCCCCATAGCACATCATCACTGCCTGAAAGGATACCCTGGTTGTTTGTTTTACATGATTATTTGTGTTTACTCTCCCCACTAGAATATACAAAGGAAGGGACTTTGTCTTCTTCACCTATGCATCCACAGGGCAATAAACATCTGTTTGTTGAATGAATAAATGAATGCAGTTGGAAGGAGGTCTGAGAATTTGCTAGTAGACATACAAAGGAGGCCCACTCTTTCCTTGGTCATTTTTCACCCCAAGTTATTGGCTGAGAATTTGTTTGTTTGGGGGTTTTTCTAATTGTAAATTAACAGTTTATAACTGTACATATTTATGGAGAACAAAATGATGTTATGATTCACGAATGCCATACGGAAGAATTAAATCAAGCTAATTAACATATCTATCACCTCAAATATTTATCGCATTTTGTGGTGAGAACATTTGAAATTTACGTCTTAACAATTTTGAAATGTACAATACACTATTGTTAACTATATTTACCACTCTGTGCAATAGATCTCAGAAAACACCCTTATTCCTCCTGTCTAGCTGAGATTGTGTACCCATCACCTTCCTACTCCCCCCACAGCCTCCAAAATCACCATTCTACAGCAGAGAATTCGTTTGTAAGAGAGGTACATTAAGAGAGAGGAAAGTGAAAGTATAAAAAAGGATTTTGAAGAATGGCAAACTAGAATTGTGTGAAATTAAGCCACCACTTGAGTTTTGTGGTTCCAAATTCAAAGTGAATTTATTCAACAAATATTTGAGTGCCTGCTCTGGGTCAGACCCTGTGCTCTGCTGGTGATTTAACAAGAGAGAAGTCTACCCAAGGGATTTGACTTTGTATCACCAAACTTGACCATGTCATAGGGAGTGTCCTTTCTCCCCAACACCTAGAAAATATGCCAACAGCAGCAACAGGAGTCGAGTTTACATGAGTTCAACTCTCATTTTCAAATTACCTATAAGATGCAAAACATGTATTCAGGACTCTAGGATTACAGTATTATATAATTATACCATATAATACATGCCACTTTCCTCATGGATATTATACTACAAACTACTTAGGGAAGCCCAATATCTAGATAAGCCAATCTGCATGACCTCCAACTTGAGTCCTTGAACACCAGGGTAAGTTGAGCTAGACTATTGGATAAAATCCATCTGTGGATATTCATCGAACTAGTCTTTTGACTTCCTTTTAGCGAGAGTTTTATTTTCTATTTGAAATTGCTCTTCCCCAGGCTCTGATTAGGACTGCGGAGGAGAAGAGCCCGTGCAGAGGATGTGGCCTCTATAGGAAGCACGTTGAATGGCATGTGTTTCGTTGTAAGAAACAGAAAACTCAACATAAACTGCATGTGCAATTGAAAAGTCCAGAGATGGCTGGGTGCGGTGGCTCACGCCTGTAATCCCAGCACTTCAGGAGGCTGAGGTCGGTGGATCACGAGGTCAGGAGATGGAGACCATCCTGTCTAACACGGTGAAATCCCGTCTCTACTAAAAATACAAAAAAAAATTAGCTGGGCATGGTGGCGGGCGCCTGTAGTCCCAGCTACTCGGGAGGCTGAGGCAGGAGAATGGCGTGAACCCGGGAGGCGGAGCTTGCAGTGAGCAGAGATCGCGCCACTGCACTCCAGCCTGAGCGACAGAGCGAGACTCTGTCTCAAAAGAAAAAAGAAAGAAAAAAAAAAAACAGTCCAGCGATGTCACGCTTTCTAAAGGCTGTTAAAAAGAAAAACAATAATTTTAAAAATCCAGAGATAGGGTAAAAATCAAATGCTATTTGATCAGGACTCAGGACTCCAGCACAATCTTGGCAGTTATCTCCATTCCTCTGCTACATTTCTTACCCATGTCACCCTCAAAGGTGTGTTACCTTCATCCTCAAGCTAGACATCTTTGAGACAAGATGGGTATACATGGAGGCATCAGTCCCAGGCCTGCTATCTCCATCTCGTTGCATTTAGGAGGACAAGAAACTCCACATCGTTCCATTTAGGACGACAAGAAACTTCTATTTCTCTAACCATCAATTCTTACACTTTAATTGGCCAAAGTTAGCTCTCATATCCTCTTGGAACTAACCGGCGAGACCAGGACACTGTAAGGGGCTGACTCTCATTGGTTTAGAACTAGGAAGGGACTCTCTAAGACAGTCACCATGGAAACATGGATGGGATCCTGCTGATTGGTTTAAGACATTGAGGACCCACCTCTCCCCACTTTTGGCTGAGGGTGGAGGTGTCAGGAGTCAATCTTACCCATAAATATTGGGGTTAGGAAGCAGGAAGGGGAAGATTTTGCCAGAAAGGAAAGTAACAACATACACCACAGAAAAGGTCTGAAAGGGGCTGTGAAATAGGCAATTTTATAGACCTCTCTTCAGACTTTTCAGTTTCCTCTGACACTGGAAAGCTTCAGACTCATTCACTAAAGTAAGGCAATAATATGGTGAGACACTTCTGTGGAAATGAATCAGTGCCTGTAAAGCATTTTGTAAGAATGACCTACTAAACAGTAAGAGTGTAATCACTGGAATGCTTCATACCCGCACTAACTCTGCAGCCTGCCTGAGCTCAGGATGACTCTGCTACTGTTAAACTCTGGCAGCCGTCCTCCTCATCAAGATTTGTTATGATGGGACCAGCTGAGCCTAGAGGGTTCTTCAGCTCCTCATTCTTCTCTATGACACTTATTACCTATTTCATAGCCCCCTCAACATCAAAAGAAAGGAAATGGGAGGAAGCTGAGCAGTCATGGGATCTGGCCACCTCCTTGCAGCCCCTTCTTAGCACAAATCTAAACACCTTTGCAGGAATGGGGTAGACCCCCTTCATTGGTTCAGTATCTCTCATCACTCCTTTCTCGGAAGGGAGCAAGTTCATATCTACCTGCCTATCAGCTGCTTGCTTCTTATCATGGAGATGTCAGGGAGGACACTTGATACGGATCAGACCACTGGTTTGGAAGTCAACCCAACTGAGTTCTACACGGGGCCATTCTGCAGTGTCTACTGTGTGACCTTAGTCCTCATCTTTCTGAGTGTCAGTGCCTTCTCTACAAAATTGGTTAATGTTGCCCTCTCATATCTTAAGGTTCTAGGTTTCTACGGCCAAGAGAAACTTCCGCAGTAGAAAAGTCTCAATCTTAGTTCAAAATTTAAAAGACATTCTGTATTAGTTGAGTGCCCTCCAGGAAACAGACCCTGAGATGGAGATTTGTATGAGGAAGTCTGTGGGAAGCGCTCTTAGAATCAACACTCATGCAGACGGGAAAGAAACAGGATTGGGAAAGGGAGGAGTTACATTGCAGTGCAATGTTAATGAAGGCCTCAGTCATCAACACACAGAGGGCAGGACAGCTGGGATGGCCGTTCAGAGTCCGACTTAAAACAGAGGAGCCTGTGTTTTAATCCCATCCCCCACCATCAAGTCCCCAGATGCAGCTTCCTCCAGTGGCAGGGACCTGATCGTGGGCGAAGAGGTTTTCTTCAACTATTGACAAATGCTCGGGAAGGACTCAGTGGTGAAATTTCAATAGCCAACACCCCCATAAATCAGGACATATGAATGTCTCTATCCTGAGGGGGGATTTGGGGATCTGGGTGTTGGACCACAGCACCCACTGTATGTTCTACCCCTAAATCCTCTGGATAGGGGGACCGAGGCAACCAGAGCCATGTCTCTTACCTTCCCAGTTTCTGTCCCCATATCATGACACAAGGTATCCACTTTTTCCTCTGGGGACTTACTGAAGGAAAAACCATCCCTGGAGTCCTCCTCACTTAGCTTTCCTCTGATGGTGTGAGTGAGTGTAAGTCAATTCTGCCAACAGTCCTCAGAGGAAAGCCAGGCTCCTTGGCATTACAGATGATGTTACTTTGACCCCAGTGAGCTAATGCACTCCCTTTTAAAGGGCATTTTAATTTATCTGCCAGAAAAAGGAATTTGATGCATTGAATGTTATCTTTATGAACAGCTCTATCCTGAAATATCTTCGTAACAGTTAATAACACCTAGTGAGATATTATTAGCATTTCCTTAATTTATACCCATGGGAGCTAGAGACCAGAAACCTTTTTCTGAAGGGTTCCTATGTTTGAAAAACTCTAGTGAGAAAGAAACAGTCTTTACAAGTGGAAATAACCTGGCTGGCTTAAACATTTATTTTCTTTTACCTACTGTTTTCCTCTGACTTAATTAATTATCTTAGAGTATGCTTTTCTTGTATTTCTGTCGTTTGGTTTTGAGCAAAAGGTACATCTTAAAAATATCTAATCAATAAGGAAGATGCAACCCCATTATGCATCACTTCCTTTAATAGAATCTATTTTAAACTTGGACTTCCTGGAACTAAGATATCCAGTGGCTTATCAGAAACAATCAGACATTTCGAATAAAGTATATTTACAGGACCACAGCTACCTCTTTGGATGCAAATTTATACACAGCCATCCTAGGAACTCTCTTAAAGCTAGCCTACCTGAGATGACATCCTCACTGAAATAGAATCATCCTATTGTGGTTATTCAGGAAGAAGCAAATAGAGACACAGCATCAAAAATAATTGTGGCTAGAATCCATCAGGGGTTTAGGAGAATCCAACTTTCCAAATATAACTCCATGATAGAAGACATTTTCCTGGTTGAAAAAATGCTCACTCTTATTAATCAATTGTAAAAATTTTACTGAAAGTTGATTTTATGCCCAATAATGCTGGCATAAAAAATTTTTCGGAAATTTACAGTCTCACTGGGGAGAACAGACTAGTGCATGAAATAATTAAAGCACAATTAAATCTGAAGTCCTGGAAGTTTAGTGGTAGTTCAGGGAGGGGAGGGCTCCACCACTGCAGGCTGATGTAGATATGAAAGCTTTCACAAGGGGTTAGGAGCAAAGCATTTGAAAGTACCAGTTGAACTGCAGGAATATTTTCTGGGAGGGGCAGTGTTTTATGTGCTTATTACTTTTTAATGTCTTATCGATAAATTATTGATTAGATTGCTGAACACTGAGCTGTACTTGAAAGCAATAGTCAGGTGAGTGTGAAGAAGGAGGACTCGGGGAAGGTCTGGGAGCTGGTGGCACCACTTGCAGGAGGGTAGGACTGGGTAAGAGTCCCGGTGTCTGCAAGAGGGTATTGACAGTCAAAGTGGATAAAGAGACATAAGGAAGAAAAGAAGCAACCAGGAGAGGAAGTTTCCCCAAAATAATTTGTCCTTGCTCTAAAATTCAGGGCCACACTTGCTGACCCACTGCGTTAGTCTGTTTTGTGTTGCTAAAGTAATACCTGAAGCTGGGTAATTTATAAAGAAAAAAAGGTTTATGTGGCTTACGGTTCTGACGGTTGGAAAGTTCAAGATTGCGCATCTGCATCTGGTGAGGGTGGGCCTCAGGCTGCTTCCACTCATGGTGGAAGGTGGAGGGGAGCTGCAAGTGGTACAGAGATCAGATAGCAAGGGGGGAGGTTCCAGGCTCTTTTAAACAATCAGCTCCGGCAAGAAGTAATAGAGTAAGAACTCACTCGCCCCCACAGGAAAGGCATTAACCTATCCATGGCCAGCTCCATCATCCAAACACCTCCCACCAGGTTCCACCTCCAACCTTGGGGAATGAATTTCAAGATGAGGTATGCAGGAGACAAACGTTGAAACCATTGCACCCACCATTGAGAATTAAAAGAGGGGGAAGTATTTTGGCCCCTCTGGTCATTTCAAATAACCCCTGGTCCTGGGACACAGTCACTAACTGCAGGGAGTCTTTTATGGTCCCATCCCTTTTTGCTCATTCTCAGCCTTTAAAGGGAGGGGTAGGGAGAGATTTAAAGGATACCAAATTATCGCTAGATAGAAGGAATAAATGCTAGTACTTTATAGCACTGCAGGATGACTACAGTTAACAATAATATATTACATAGTTTCTGTCCAGGCACAGTGGTTCACGCCTGTCATCCCAGCACTTTGGGAGGCCAAGGCAGGCAGATCACCTGAGGTCAGGAGTTTGAGACTGGCCTGGCCAACATGGTGAAAGCCTGTCTCTACTAAAAATACAAAAATTAGCTGGGTGTGGTAGCACATGCCTGTAATCCCAGCTACTTGCGAGGCTGAGGCTGGAGAATTGCTTGAACCCAGGGGACAGAGGTTGCAGTGAGCTGAGATTGCACCACTGCACTCCAGCCTGGGTGACAGAGGGAGACTCCATCTCAAAAAATCATAATAATAATAATAATTATTATTATATATAACAGTTTCAAATAGCTAAAAAGAGTATATACAATGTTCGCAATACAAAGAAACAATAAATGTTTCCGATGATGGATATGTTAATTATCCTGATCATTGTACATTCTCTGTAATTGAAACAACACTATGTACCCCATGAATATGTGCAATTGTTATTTGTCAATTGAAAAATAGGGCCAGGTGTGGTGGCTCACTCCTGTAATCCCAGCATTCTGGGAGGCCAAGGCAGGCAAATCATTTGAGGTCAGGAATTGAAGATGAGCCTGGACAACATGATGAAACCTCATCTCTACTAAAAATACAAAAACTAGCCAGGTGTGGTGGTGCACAGTAATCCCAGCTATTCGGGAGACTGAGGCGGGAGAATTGCTTGAACCCGGGAGGTGGAGGTTACAGCGAGCCGAGATTGTGCCACTGCACTCCAGCCTGGGCAACAGAGGGAGACTCCATCTTTAAATAAATAAATAAATAAATAAATAAATAAATATAGCACTAGAGTACATGTGGGAAAGACCTAAGCCACAGCAGCAGCAAACTCACTCAAGAATTCAGAGGGGAATCCTGTTAAGAGCACATAATAGGCAATCGATAATAATAATCACCATTAATTGGGCAGGAACTGTCTGCCTGGGCCTGCTGTATGCATTTCTGTTCAGTACCTCATTTAATCTTCAAAATCCTCCACTGAGACTGGTACTGTCCCATTGTACAGATGAGAAGAGTGATGCTCCTGGCAGGTTATAGAGCCTGCCTTAGGGAAGTATCTGAATGAGCCCCATAATTCAGCCACTGAAGGACTACCTCAATGAATACATCAATTACAAATGTCCCATAGGAATAAAAATTACCAACATTATCAAGGTCTGTTAAGTGCCTAGAATATTGACAAAGAACTTTCATATACATTACCTCTCTCTTACCACAATTTGGCAAGGAAGACATTTACTTCCTCCTTCTAATTCTCCTTCCCAGAAAGATGTGACTCTCCCACGATCTGTCAGCTTGTAAGAGCAGATTGAGGCTGGGCACACCGGCAGGGAATAGTCCTAGCTACTTGGGAGGCTGAGGTGAGAGGACCATTTGAGCCCAGGAGTTTGAGGCTGCAGTGAGCCTGCGGTGAGCTGTACCAGCCCAAGTGATATAGCAAGGCTTCCTCTCTAAGAAATAAAAAAAAAAAAGATAGAAAATAAATGACTGAAACAAGATTCAAACCCAGATGTTCCAACACCAAAGCCCCCTCTGTTTCCACCAAAGGCTCCAAGTCCAGGAACAGGAAGACAGTGTGAGGGTTGAAGGGAAAAGACACCCTCACATGGATGAACACAGTATGACTTACAGGATTGTTGGACATTCCCGTGATGATTACTCTTTTGATTTCCTTGTATCCCATTATCTTGTATACAAAACCCTCCTTTTTCCAAAATGGAATTTTTTTTTTTTGGTTGGGGGGAACTTTGATGGACAGAAGGGAAGGTGAACACAGTCAAAGACAACATCTTACCCTAAAACTAGTCTTGGGCAGGAAGAAAGACTTGATCACAGTGATCTCAAGGATAAAGAGAGGTGACGCCAGCAGAAAGTCTAGGGTTTGGGAAAAAGAAGAAAAGGGGCCTAGGGAAACAAGAACAGACTTGAAAGGCGGCATTGGGGCTTGGCTGGTGAGAAACCTGCCTGGTCTGTGCCGCTGGGGATGTTACCATGGCAGTGGGAACAAGGGCCCAGCCTCCAGCAGGAACCCAACAAAGCCAACCCTCTCTTGGAAAGACAGCGTGGAAATCATTATGATAATGCAGTTCCTTGCCGGCTTTGCCATTGGGAACACCAAGCAGATCCCCTGAGCCAGACTTTCTCTGAATGGAAGAGCTAGAGGAGTTGCTGCTATGGCAACGCAGTTCCCCTGCCCATTTATACCATCGGTGAGCTGGGGGAGATCCCTGAGGAAGTGGATCCCCACCTCCTTCACCAAGGCAGGGAAATCGCCAAGGACACACAGATGGAGAGGAGCCTTAGGGAATGTTCCCTCCAGCCTGAATGGCTGCTGGAGTTGCCATGGCAACCGGGTTCCTTGCCCACCAAACCATGAAGGAGGGAGATCAGCTTCAGCTGCAGGAGACCGCCTGTGCCGGCACAGCTCCCGGGGCCCCAATCTGGCGAGTTCTAGCAAGGGTGCGCCTTAGGTGAGAGGCATCCCTGGGAGTGCAGCTGTTTCCTGTGGTGCCTGGAGGGAGTGACTCTTAGATTCTTCCGTGAAAGGACATGCCAAGGCCGTAAAGGAGAACAGAAGGCACGCCTAAGGAAGATGCACCGATGGTTGCTGTCAGTCTCAACAATGGTTTTGTCATTGGGAAGCCTTTGAATTGTGTGTATCATCCTAAGCGTTATTTCTGTCTCTGTTTTTTGTTTGTTTTGTTTGTCTTTTTGAGACAGGGTCTCACTCTGGCACCCAGGCTAGAGTGCAGTGCTGCGATCATAGATCACTGCAGCCTTGAACTCCTGGCCTCAAGCAATCCTCCTGCCTCAGCCTCCCAAGTAGCTGGGACTACAGGCACGCACCACAAAGCCTAGCTAATTATTTGTTTATTTATTTATTTATTTATACAGATGAGGTTTTGCTATGTTGCCAAGGCTGATCTCAAACTCCTGGGTTCAAGCCATCCTCCCACCTTGGCCTCCCAAAGTGCTGAGATTACAGGCACGAGCCACCAAGCAGGCCCTGTCTCTGTTCTTGAGTTCTCTTGGGTAAATCCTTTAACTAATACTAATGTATATAATATTCAAATAGGTGGGTTTCGTCTCTTGAGGGCAAAAGAAATAGAAAGGGGTGGTGGGAGTCTCTGTGGGAGAAAACTTCTAATAAGTTAATTTAAAAAACATTTACATTCAGGATGTACAGGTGCAAGTTTGTTATATGGATGTATTGCATAATGGTGAAGTTGGGGCTTCTAGTGTACCCATCACCCAAATAGTAAACATTGTACCCAGTAGGTCACTTTTCAACACTTACCCTTTTCCTACTGTTACAGAAAACGGGTCCTGATCCAGACCCCGGGAGAGGGTTCTTAGATCTCACACAAGAAAGAATTCAGGGCGAGTCACTAAAGTGAAAGCAAGTTTATTAAGAAAGTAGAGAAATAAAAGAATGGCTACTCCATAGACAGAGCAGCTCCAAGGGTTGCTGGTTGCCCATTTTTATGGTTATTTCTTAATGATGTGCTAAATAAAGGGTGGATTATTCGTGCCTCCCCTTTTTAGACCATATAGGGTAACTTCCTGACATTGCCATAACATTCGTAAACTGTTATGGCATATAGCAGTGAGGACGACCAGAGGTCACTTTTGTCACCATCTTGGTTTTGGTGGGTCTTGGCCAGCTTCTTTACTGCAAACTGTTGTATTAGCAGGGTCTTTGTGACCTATATTTTGTGCCAACTTCCTATCTCATCCTGTGACTTAGAATGCCTTAACCATCTGGGAATGCAGCCCAGTAGGTCTCAGCCTCATTTTACCCAGCTCCTATTCAAGATGGAGTTGCACTGGTTCACACACCTCTTACATTTCCCCCCTCCCTTTTATAAAAGAACCCTTAATTGTAAGGGTTGCAGAGGGACAAAGATCCATCTTCTATAACTTCTTCAGGCTGAATAGGGGTGATGATCTATTCCTGGCTATTACAGTCTCTTGTGTTAGGGGGAGAGAGGAGCTCAGTCAGAAAGCATCAGTATGGTAAGGGCCATTCATAACTCTTAAGTTCTGACAAAAGGTGCTATCTGAAAAAATAATAAGAGTTCAGTTTAAGACAATGTTGAGTAAGCTTATCCTGCATTCCTACACAAAGAATACAACAGCAATAGATTCCACAACAGTAAAGCAAAATAAGTAAAATTATTCCAAGTAAACTAAATTGGAAGGCTTTCCATGAACTAGGCAACTGTTGGAACCAAGCTGATATGGGGTTGCTTGCTGATTGCAATGTGCCCAGAATTAGAATATTGATTTCGATTTTTATACTACCTATCCCTCTTGTTTTTTCTGAGCAGCAGTCAGAGATCACTGGTTGGTTCACAGGAATAAGCAGGGTTAGCCTAAATTGCAGAAACAAACTTAAAAACAACTGATGAGACTAAAATTTAATACAAGTGTACCATAGTTTCTGAAACATAACTTCTCTCTCCAGTTTCCCACTTTTATTAAAGACAAATCATGGTAACACTGATCTGCTTTATTATACTTGGCCTGATTATTTGTATAAACTGTAGCAAGAATAATTGTTTTTCACATAAGCTCTTTTTAAATTGGCTTTGATGGAACTCGGTTGCATAGAAGGAATCTTAGATAAGACTTTTTAGAGCCCAACCCTGCCACAGGTTTTTATCCTCAAATACCTATGAGTTGAGTAAATTCTTCTTTTCTTGGGGTCTGAAGATAACTTGGGGTTCCTGGACCGGTTAGAAAGTGACATTCTTTACTTACCACAGGTCAGAAACCCTGCACAGGGACTCTGTAGGCAAGGTATGAGGCCAGTTCCCCAAGCAGCTTTTATTGGCTTTACGAGTCAAGTTTGATTCCTTAAAGGAAAGCATCCATTCCAGTCAAAGCCTTGGTAAAATAACCAATTTCTCCAATTTTGTCCTGTGGCAAAAGAAAACAGGTTCTTATTGCACTTATGAAAATAACTACATTGCCATAAATTAAGATCTTACAAATAGTTTCCAAATTCTAGAGAAATCAGGTAGAAACAAATGTGCTCCAGATTTTGTTCACAGGAATACACTTTGCTCAATTGTTAAAAGCTGTAAATAACTAAAAAGAAAAGCTTTCTGGACTCTGGAAAACAAAACAAAGGATCAGCAATGTTTTAAGCAAAAAGTGAAAAAGATTATTTTAGACTGCTGTTAGATCACTCAACTCAGTTAACTCCTGTTCTGCTTGATATGTATGAACATTCCAGTTCTCCATGTATCCTGAAACTTTTTTCCTCTATTCTAATGTCACAATCTCCAAAGTTATCAGAAACTTGCATTTAAGAACATCTGTCAAAGTCCTGGCCAGGCATGGTGGCTTATGCCTATAATCCCAGCAGTTTGGGAGGCCTAGGCGGGTGGATCACCTGAGGCCAGGAGTTTGAGACCAGCCTGGCCAATATGGTGAAACCTCATCTTCACTAAAAATACAAAAATTAGCTGGGCGTGGTGGCACATGCTTGTAATCCCAGCTACTAGAAGGCTGAGGCAGGAGAATCACTTGAACCTAGGAGGCAGAGGTTGCAGTGAGCCGAGATCACACCACTGCACTTCAGCCTGGGCGACAGAGCAAGACTCCATCTCAAAAAAAAGAAAAAAGGTCCTACAGCTGATTATAAACCATCTTCTAAAGAGGACTAAAACAAGACTATAATTATCTGTGGATGACAAAACATCTTAGGACAGCCACAGTCAAAAACTTGATTGACAAAGAAATTTGGTTTCCTCTGTGGCATACAATGATTTTAACATAACAATTATTAATAACATACACTAAGTCATACCAGATTTATAGGAGTTTCCCACAATTTTGGATCATGTACCAATAACACATTTATACAAATACAGCCCAAAAAAACCAAACACTATTTCACATTTGATAATGCTTCCTGTATGACTTTTATACCAAATAGGCCAAATGTTACTGTTGCATTAGTGCATTATTGATGTCAAACCCAATTCTTAATAAGACCGTAGAGACAAGTGTATTTAATCTTAATCAATTTGACCATAAGGTAAGATTCTCATAAACCTTTTACAACACTTTACAATTCTTGTTAAAGAGCAGATCATAAGCAGGTTTTTGCTTGAAGAAAAACTTGTTGTGCATTTATTACAATGTTTAATTTACAGAAAAACTGAATACTTCTTTAACTTTAGCCAATATGTTTGCACACAGAATCTCTTCCACGACTGTCCAGACCTTCAGATTTTTCCCATCTCACTTAAAACCATCCTTTTACCCTCCAAACTTAGGCAAGAAATCCGCATTCCCATGCCTTCTTATAATCTTTTACCAAAAGTACATTCTACTTTCCTTACACGTCTTGTGTGTAGAACTTTTTCTTCAGTAGTCACAATTACATGTTGCAATGTTAGCTCTTAGCAACTTTTATTTTTGGTGAAAACCTTGGTAAGTTCAGGATTTTAATTATGTACTAGGTGTGGATCCTAGCTCAGGACACACCAGGCAAAAGTAAATGCAGATAAGGGCTGACTTTTTCCAGCACAGCTAGGGGCGTGGCTAACTCCACATGTCCCCAGGCCTTATCTAGAATCTAATGCTCCAAAGTCAATACATTGAACAATTTTTAAAAGTCAAAGAAGCAGTTTATGACCTTAAAGCATTTAGCAAATTTAATATCTGACCTGCATAATTTAGACCAAATGTTTTTATTTTACCAATAATCCTTAAAGCTGTTTAATAATCCTAAAGATTACTAAAGTCACATGAACTAAATAAAAGGCATTACACTTTTTACTTTTCTGACATTTGATTTATGCTCTTATTATTATTAAACCAATTAATCAAAGCTTTTTATATTACACACACATAACACATATAAATACATAGACAGACAGAAGATAAAGGACCCGTTCATTCCCTAAGCCAGGAATTGGACCCAAAACTGGGGCCATGATTGCAAAAAGAGAAAGCACGGCCACATAGTTACAAGGTCAAGCTCCCAAGGAAATGACTGACCAGTTTGCTGGGCCATCTTGAACAGCAGGCTTACAGGTGTCCTAAGCCTGTATTCTATCCTAAGTTACCCCTGTTATGACGGAACAATACAGAAAGACATACAAAGCATACCAAATTCACTCCAGTTAAAGACGAGCCTCACAAATCCTTTTTCCCATGAATCAAAACTTTACAGGAGATAAGCAATGATTTTTACTATTCATCCAGTTTGCACAGACAAAGAGAGAGAGACGAAAGCATTGCCTGAAGCAGGGTGGGGAAGGCGAGGCACAACAACCCTGAAAAGTTCAGGCAGCCGCTTCTCGGTAGCGAAGGGATCTTTTCCAGCAGTCCCATCAGCTCTCAAGTTTCCCCTTTTAGGGAGGAAAAAGCTCCCCATATCCCACAAACCTGTACATGCCTAATCCTGTCACCCACAGCTGTCAGCAAAGAGTGCAAGGCAGATTAATCAGAAAAGAATAGCAGTTAATATCCCATAGTGCCAAACCTGTTCTTAACTGAGAGGGACTTTACGAGAGGGACTTTACTGAGAGGGGCACCCACCCCCTAAATCTTAGAAGGGACTCTAACCCCTCCTAAATTGGGCCTCTAACCCACGGTTGGTCAAGTAACCTTGCTTTTTACTAAGAGGGGCCTCTAACCCACTGTCTTAGGAGAGACTCTAACTCCCTTAATTTGGGCCTCTAACCCAAACCCATCCTTTACCCGATACCCCACCACTTACCCAAAGTTGTCTAATCAGTGCTGAAGTCTATTTTCTTTGGGTCGGGGGGTGGGTCTCCTCAGTAACATCTTTTTTTGGGGTTTACCAGAAAGATGTTACCAGACTCCACCACTTACTGGGGTTTTCCACACTATAGTCCCTTCTGTGGTCGCCAGAAAGATGTTACAGGACCCCAACACTTACCCAAAGTTAACCTTTGGGTCAGGGGTTTCTGCACTATAGTCCCTTCTGTGGTCAACAGAAAGATGGTATAGGAAAGGGGTCCCAATGCAGACCCCAAGAGAGGGTTCTTGGATCTCATGCAAGAAGAATTCAGGATGAGTCCGTAAAGTGAAAGCAAGTTTATTAAGAAAGTAGATAAATAAAAGAATGGCTATTCCATAGACAGAGCAGCCCCAAGGGCTGCTGGTTGCCCATTTTTATGGTTATTTCTTGATGATAAACCAAGGGTGGATTATTCGTGCCTCCCCTTTTTAGACCATATAGGGTAACTTTCTCACGTTGCCATGACAGTTGTAAACTGTCATGCAGTCCCATCAGCTCATCCTTTTCTCCACATCTGTTGTTTTTTTGACTGCTTAGTAATAGCCATTCTGACTGGTACAAGGTGATATCTCACTGAGGTTTTAATCTGCATTTCACTGATGGTTAGTGATGTTGAGCACTTTTATATGTATATTGGCTGCTTGTATGAGGTTCAAATTTTAGTATCCAAATTATTTATGTGTGTATGATTAATGTGATTAAAATTTAAAAGAAATGGACAGTTGTAAACTGTCATGGCGCTGGTGGGAGTGTAGTAGTGAGGACGACCAGAGGTCACTCTTGTCAGCATCTTGGTTTTGGTGGGCTTTGGCTGGCTTCTTTACTGCAAACTGTTTTATCAGTAAGGTCTTTATGACCTGTATTTTATGTCGACCTCCTATCTCATCCTGTGACTAGAATGCCTTAAACATCTTAGAATGCAGCCCAGCAGGTCTCAGCCTCATTTTACCCAGTCCCTATTCAAGATGGAGTTGCTGTGGTTCACATGCCTCCGACACCTCCTTTCCCCCTTTTGGAATCCCCAGTGCCTATTGTTTCCATCTCTATGTCTATGTGTGGCTATTGTTTAACTCCTACTTATAATTGAAAACACACAGTATTTGATTTTCTGTTTCTGAGTTATTTCACCTAAGATAATGGCCTCCAGCTCCATCCACATTGCTCCAAAAGATATGATTTCATTCTTTTTTATGGCTGAGTAGGTATTCCATGGTGTATATGTATCAATCATCATTTCTTCATCCAGTCATCCATTGAAGGACATTTAGGTTGATTTTATGACTTTGCTATTATGAACAATGCTGTGATAAACATGAGTGCAGGTGTCTTTCTTATGCAATGATTTCTTTTCTGGGAAGGTAGATACCCAGTAGTGGGAGTGCTAGGCCAAATGGTAGTTCCATTTTTAGTTCTTTGAGGAACCTCCATGCTGTTTTCCATAGAAATTGTACTAATTTACATTCCCACCAACAGCGTATAAGCACTTCCTTTTCTCCACATCTGTTGTTTTTTTGACTGCTTAGTAATAGCCATTCTGACTGGTACAAGGTGATATCTCACTGAGGCTTTAATTTGCATTTCACTGATGGTTAGTGATGTTGAGCACTTTTATATGTATATTGGCTGCTTGTATGAGGTTCAAATTTTAATATCCAAATTATTTATGTGTATATGATTAATGTGATTAAAATTTAAAAGAAATGGAAAGTAAATAGAAATAGAGCCATTCAAGGAGCCAAAAGGCATGACTTCAATAGTCCTAAGACTGCTGATATCAAGAAGCATGTTACTCAATTAAAGCACAGAGACCTCAGGGTCTGCATTCCTGTCCACCGCCATATTCTACTTGTCAAATCCAGAGACTAACAGGAGTGGAGGATAAATAAAACACACTGATATATATTTGATTGGTCTTTTTATTGCATTTCCTCTAGTTCAGTCATTTGCATTTCCATTTGGGTTCAGAAAATCAACATCCCTTGACACATGATGGGGTTGGGTAGTAAATTAAACCAGGTAACAGGCCACATGGCTAAACTTGCATTAATAAGAAAAACTAATTGAATTTATTTTACCATCATTTTACCGTCTAAGAACTACACAGAGGCATGGCACAGTGACCTCGGCGCAAGATGCTGGCTGCAGGTGACGTGTCATACTTCTATGCGATCACAATGACAGTGACCATATATCGGGTTCCTATTCTGTGTCACACACTGTGCTCCAGGCTTACATAAATTCTTTCTTTTCATCCTCACAACAACACAGGGGAGGAGGTATTATTATTCCCATATCACAGTTGATGGAACTGAGGCTAAGAGAGGTTAAGCAATTTTTGCCTAAGGGCACTTGAAAAGTAAATATAAAATGCCCAGGCAATGCCCAAACCCAGTTCTGGTGCAAAGCAGATGCCCTTGACTTCTATATCCTAAGCTTTCTGGGTGGTTCTGTACATAGAAGCCGCCTACCTCACCAGTGGCATCTGGATTCATTGGAATAGGACAATAAAAATAAAATCGAGGGAATGATTAATAATTTCCTACTCACATTTTTCATTTAAACTCAAATCCTTCAACAATACCACTGTTTGCTCTACCAGCTTCAGGCTGTCTCTCCTATGCCTTCCCTTCCGCCGCTATGTGCTTTGCTTGTGTGATCTGATTAGCTCTCAAATGCCACGATAATTCTACGATTTATATTTCATTTCAATACATACAGAGTCCCAACTCCTAAATGTGCAGAGCTAGTTTTATTTCAGATGCTATAATAAGAAAGAACATGAATGAAAAAAAAAAAGAAAAAGAAACATACAAATCTCGTAACAACCTTACAAATCCACTGGAAAAATGAATATATTTCAAGTCAATAGCTGATCAGCATGTTATCTATCCAAGTATCTATGTAAAATTACTCAATCTCACTAATTGTAAAATATACAAGCTAAAATCAGACACCATCTCTTCCTATCTATCTCATTTTATCTATTTGCAGAGGCATGTTTAAATGCATACAAACACACACACACACAAATAGTGCTAATAAAATTGCAGTGGGATTTGGCCTCTCATCCATTGCTGATAGGATTTAGTTTGCATCTGTCTTTCTCAAAGGCCATTGGGCAAGATACACACACACACACACACACACACACACACGCACACACACACACATATATATGTGCTCCAGAAGTGCTTCTACCACTTGGCCCAGTGATTCACCTTCTAGATATCTACCCTAACGAATGAAACTGAGAATACAAGATTTACCTAAAGGCTATTTATCATTGCTTTATAATAGTAAAAACTATAAAAACAACTGAGATGTTGGCAAGTGGGAGACCAGTTAAATAAATCCTGGTACAGTCATATCAGGTGGACTGTTGTGAAGCTATTAAAATTATGTTTTTGAGAAGTATTTAAAGACCTCAGGAAATGGCCACCTTATACAGCTAAGTGCAAACAGGATACAAAACTTATGTAGAATATGATTCCAATCTTGTAATAGAAATTGTATATATATATATACACATATATATGTCATTATACTGAAACTTTATCAAATACTTATATTTTTCTTTTTAGAAAATATGGATGGAAAGGACACTAAAATTTAATAGCACTATTATTTTGTGGGCTATTAATTATATTCTTCATATTTTTCTGTACTTTTTAAATGGTCAGAATGACTACTTCTATAGCCAGAAAAAAATAATGATGCCCCTTTTTAAAAAAACAAGCCAGGCATAGCGGTACATGCCTGTAGTCCCAGCTACTCAAGAGGCTGAAGCAGGAGGATCCCTTGAACCCAGCAGTTTGAGACTACAGTGAGCTATGATCACACCACTCCACTCTAGCCTGGATGTCAGAGCAAGATGTTTTTTTTTTCTTCTTCTTAAAGACCGGTTTGATAGTAGGGACTCCATTTTAACAACAACAATAACAAAAACGCAAAATAGTAAATGAGTCTGGCTACAACCATTTATTGTCAGCATTTCCTGCCTCTCCTCATTCCCATAAAAGGAGCTAACTAAGGCATGGAAGAACAATCCAAACTGGGATTGCCACCATTAATCCTGTGAAATGCGATGACTTTTCTACCTGGGCTTGGTGACATAGATTTTTGCCTTTAGCATCTGTAAAAGGAAGACCATTGGTAACTTGCATAGAAACATTAAGACGCAGTCATATTGTATACAGATACAAACTATCACAGGTACCCCCCAAATATGTACAACTCATATATCAATTAAATGTATATATATAAAAATAATAATTTTTAAAAATACCTAGTAGAAGCTGTGTTGAATAAGGTCATGGCCCTTTCAGAGGAGAAGGAAAGTTGTGTCATCCTCTGAGTACCTATTTCTAGCACTTTCCTTTGTATAAGGACAGCATGACTAGATTACAACAAAAGAATCTTAGGAAGAGTCACTACCAAGAGGGAGTCAGTCATGTGAAAGGGTCAGGGGAAGAAAAGAGCAAGGCAAGTATGTGGGAGAGGCATCGCAGACACACTGCCCAACAGACAGAAAGTAGACATCCATATATCAACAGCGGTCCCTACGGTCATGGGGTGTCACTCATATCCCATGACTTTGCTTTTTGTACTTGATTATCTCAAATACGTGAAAACATTATCAATCAGCCTTCCAGAAAAATACCAACTAATGAGCCACCTTTTCGTTTCTTTCATTTGTCTATGTTACCAGGCTCAGTGTAAACCTTCCTGAAATAGACAGCAAATTTCTGAAAACATGTTTTAATGAGTGGCCCTCCACATTTCCCCTTTCCTGTTACTCTCTCTGTCTCTCAGGAGAAAAATCAGAAAATTTATTCAAATTCTTTTCCAATTGATTTTGTTTTGATTAGTGGTTCTGGGTTTTTTGTTGTTGTTTTTGGTTTGTTTGTTTGTTTACCTTTTTAAAAAAGCTGGCCTGACATAGTGGCTCACGCCTCTTATCCCAGCACTTTGGGATGCCAAGGCAAGCAGATCACTTTAGGTCAGAAGTTCGAGGCCAGCCCGGCCAACATGGTGAAACCCTGTCTCTACTAAAAATACAACAATTAGCCGAGCATGGTGGTGCATACCTGTACTCCCAGCTACTTGGGAGGCTGAGGCAGGAGAATCGCTTGAACCCGGGAGGCGGAGGTTGCAGTGAGCCAAGATCACACCACTGCACTCCAGCCTGGGCAACAGAAACTGACTCTGTCTAAAAAAACAAAATATTAATTAAAATATGCTTAGTTCATTTTGATAATATCTTTATAGGCATAAAGAAATAGCCAAGGAGGTTCATTATTGCCATGAGAAGATCAGCAATTGATCAGCTTCAAATGCAGTGTTTATTAAATGCTTCTATGCAGGTAATCATCTCTCCAGTATCCCCGTTGGCCAGATTCAATTTAGCTTGGTGAAGCATGTGTGGAGCACCACAAGCAAAGCCTGTGAGATACAGAGAGGGAATGAGCTGAAGAAGGTAGACTTGTATGCCAGGCAGGCCCAGGTCTGCTCATGAAAAGGCAGGACTTAATGGAAAATTCCTAGATCCTGAAATCCCAGAGCAGGGGAAGGGAGGTTGCCGGGCTGTGGTGCAGGTGCGCAACAAGAAAGGTTAGGTAAGTATGGCACAGAGAGAATTTCAGGACCCATGCCCCCAAACCCAGGCCTGGAAAATGTGCCTTTGCTGAGTAGCAGAACTCATGCCTTACGTGGTAGGGTATATTGTTTCTGGATGCTGACGGAACTTTTTAAGATGTAGAAAAATTCCCAGGGGCCCTTTTAAGCAGACTCTCACCCTGGGAAGACTGCTGATTATCACAGCTGCAGAAGGGGGACCCCAGGAAGCCCAGGTCTGTGTCTTTGGTAAGAAAAACATCACGCAGAGAGCCTGGAGGATTTTTATTAAGCAAAAGATTCACAGGTTACCAAAATAATATAAAAGCCAAATTTCATTTAAAACACACAACTGTAGGAAACCTTCCATATAACCTCAAGATCCTTACCAATTCATTTATTGCAGAAAAGATGCTAAAAATATTCCAGGTCTATAGAAGAAGTCTGGGAAAAAAAATCCATAATTAAATTTTGGAATTTAGATGATGACAGGATGTAGAATAAAGAAAGACTCAGAGATCTTTAGGGTTGATCAGGCGTGGCCATATGGAGGAAGAGATGTGGGGAATTTTATCTCCAATGTGTTGGGAACATAATGGCAGAGGAAGATGAAAGATCTCAGGAATGTCTACAGCAAGGCGTGGACTGGAATAACCACACATGCCAAGTGAGGCTGCTTCACCCTCACACCTCGAAAGGAGCAATTCTGGCTTACAGTCAGCCTTGGTCTTTATACCCTTGTCTGCTCGGGGTCAGATTAGGGGTTCCAGAATGTTCTGCATATTCCCAAATTTTCTTTCTAAAGCAAAGTCTGCCCTACTCTAGGAATCTAGGGTCTCCCAGAGATACTGTCACTCAGGAAAGATAATTGCATCCTGGGGATTCCTGGGATTCAAGCCTTCGATCAACAGGCTTGAGTCTCTAAATTCGTATTTTGATGAGTTCAGTTAGTCAAAAAGCTGGAAATAAGAAGTTGAAGCCCAGGAGTTCGAGACTGCAGTGAGCTACAGTCATGCCACTACAATACAGCCTGGGCAACAGAACGAGAGACCTGTTTCTAAAAAAAAAAACGGAGGATGAAGAACAAAATGATATGCAATGCTCATAAAACACACAAGGGGAAAGGAAGCATGTGGCAGAGAAAAGCACAGGAAATAGTAGATACAAGACAGGTTGAGATAAGATAATAGAGCTTAGTTTACTCTTTATACTGAAGGTAAGTAGTTAGAAACAACAGGTAGATTTTTCTAGCCCTTTCTACTCACATACAACCGAAAAAAAAACCATGTTGAGCAGTCAGAAACACAGGACAGGTTCTTTCTCATAGTTACAGAGAGAACCGCCCCCCTCATGTTAAATCTGAATTGAGAAAAAAAAATGCTGCTCCTTTGCAAAGATAAGAAACAGGGAGGGAGGCAGGGAGGGAGCCAGGGAGGGAGGGAGGGAAGGAGGGAGGGAAGGATCAGCGGCCACAGGACATGACACTTGCCTGTCCCAGAAGGGCAGCTTTGCCATGGCCCATAATTCAAGGTGGCTGATACAGACTAAATAAGCCAACATGTAGTAAGCACGTTCTAAGCCCAAGATCTGGAGGCTGTGGGTAATACAAAGATGAATAGGGTATGGCTCCTTGATCCCGGGTTCACAATCATCTAGAGGCGGACAGACCAGATTAAGAATAAGAAGGAAATCCAGGCTGGGCACGGTAGCTCACGCCAGTATTCTCAGCACTTTGGGAGGCTGAGGTAGGCAGATCACCCAAGGTCAGGAGTTCGAGACCAGCTGGCCAACATGGCAAAACCTCATCTCTACTAAAAATACAAAAATTAGCTGGGTGTGGTGGCGGACGCCTGTAATCCCAGCTACTTGGGAGGCTGAGGCAGGAGAATCACTGGAACCCAGGAGGCGGAGGTTGCAGTGAGCCAAGATTGTGCTGCTGCACTCCAGCCTGGGTGACAAAGTGAGACTCCACCTCAAAGAAAACAAAAATAAAGCAAAGTAAATCCAGTCTTTAGGGTCATAATAAACCAACCCTAAGGATGCCAAACCGTGTATTCAGGAGAAGAACAGCAATCTGCTCAAATGTAAGCCAAAGGCAGTAGCTCTCAGCCCCAGTCAGCCTGCCACATAGACATCGTTTGTGATTTTGGGGATTGCCAACTAAGAACACCAAATCACAATCCCTTTCTGCCCCCTGGTAGCCCACAGTCCAGTGTTTCACATGTCTGAATGTTCTCTGGTATCTCAAGCAAGGTGTGAGCCTAAGAGTAAGAACTCCCTAGATTCAAATTGTGACTCCCCTGTCTACTGTGTGACCTTGGGCAAGTTACATAACCTCTCTGTGCCTCAGTTACCTTATCTGTAAAATAAATACCTTCTTTGCCACATTGTTGAGAGAATTAAGTGAGCCGATACTGCAAAGCATTGAGAAGAGTGTCTGACACATAGTAAGCGCTTAATAAATGTTAGCTACTTTTATACTAAAGGCCTCTATTTAGGAAGTCCTTATTATTTCTTATCAGCCAATACCTTCACGGGAATGAGCAAGAAGATGTATAGGCTGAAGAGGGTGGAGGTGGAGACAAGTGGAGTGAGGAGTTAAAAGCATAGCAGAAAACAAAAAGCTCTCTGTTTCTCAATGCTGCTGGGTATCTGTCACCATGGTGATTTGGGGCTGGGACTAGGGGAAGGTGCACAATGAAAGCAGCTGCCTGGGCGCCTCTCAGCCCCACCCTGGTTCTGGCTCATCTTGGCACTCGTACTGGTTTCCTCCTGGGGCCTTTCTTTGGGTTTACCTGGCATCCTCTTTGATGACATAGGAAAGAACATGGACAAATATATGAGAGAAATAAAGAAAAGTTAGAAAACTAGTTACTCACCAAACATTCCGTAAAACTACAGTCAATGTGGGAGCCCAAGAGTGATGCCCACTTTCAAACACCGCTGCCCCCACCAGAGACTCAGTCTAGAACAAGCGGAGTCTGAATAGAGAGCACCCCTATCAGCTCCCACTCCCGCCCCACACCCCGCTGAGAGAGCTGCCCAGGGTGGGTAAGAGTTAGGAGGGACTGTCTGGTCAGCCGCGGGGAGCGCGTCAACCTCATTTAACCCTGCAGAAGCATTTCCCCCTTGTTTGTACTTAGAACAAACCAGGAATCCATTCTTTCACAGACCACTGCTCCTGTCCTGAGCTGGCCGCTTGCCTGGTAGCCAATCGAAATGTCTAGGCGCCCCCTAGTGGTAAAGGTTTGTGCCATGGCTGTAGAGAAGGCACCTGAGATCCTGAAAGGTGACGGGAAGGGTGTTTGGGAACGCGCCTTCTTCCCTCCCCTGTGCAAATGGATGTGCCAAACATTTGCTGCGCCAGGGGCCACCTTGGCTCATTTCTCTGCCAGACGCTATGGTGGGAGGTGAGATGCTTGCTGGGCAGAGACCAAATTTAATTTTCTGCTTGTTTCCATAAGTAAACTGTCTATCCCTTGTCAGACCTTCTCCTTAAGCTCTTTCTGCATCAGGGTGGTAGACACAACATCTGTGAATGCTTTTGATTTCTTGCTTGTTTGCCTAGGAACTAACTGGAACCTCTGTGAAGATGGAATGTGGTTTTCTTTCCCTTTCTCTTGGTCCACCTGTCAGTAAGGGGACAGGAGGGAAATCCTCAGGGCTGGCTCACATCTTTAAGGCAGCCCCTGAGTGGTATTCCATGTGGATTGGCTCATTGGTCTTTAACTTCCAGGCTAAGCTTGATCATAGGTTTTAGACATATTTATACTTAATGGTAATTAACAAACACTGATCATTTGAAGGAGTGTTGCTTGGTAACTAAGAGCATAGGCTCTGGCGCCCAGACTACCCAGAATCTACCCTCATCTTTATCACTTACAAGCTGTGTGACCTTGGGAAAACTCCTTAACTTCTCTGTGCCTCAGATTTCTAATCTGTAAACAGGGGTAATAAAAGAAATTACCTGATAGGGTTACCCAGAGGACTAAATGAGTTAAATTTGTAAAACCCCTGGAGTAGAACCTGATACATTGTGAATGTTGTGTTAGTTATTAGGAAAGTTGTTGTTATATGTCATGGATATCAGTAATCATTATGTTGATTATTATTATGCATTATTAGACGTATCACTTCCTTTATCTCCTCCACAATCCTTTTGTTATCCCCATTTCACAGATGAAGAAACTAAGGCAGAAAGTTGTTAAGTGTCTTTCCAAAAGACTGTATCAAACAGGTCCAGCACTGAGGAGTTCATGCAATCCATCATAGGAGTTCAGAGAGCCACAGGGTAAGCTCATGATCTAAACAAATATGCGTGAGGAAGTGTTATCAGTCCTCAGACAGATATCTGAAGAGGGTAATGTGTGGTGAATAAAATAGGGAGACCAAGAGGGGAAGGAAGGGTCAGGAAATCCTTGGATAGAAAGGGGAAGAGAAGGGTGAACAGAAGAAACATTGTGAGCAAAGGCAAAGATGTGGGAGGCAGCAATGGATGCTCTGCAAGCATGGCGAGTGTTGGTTGCAGTGAGAAACAGGATGAGCTGTGTACAGTGACTCATGCCTAGAATCCCAGCACTTTGGGAGGCTAAGGCAGGAGGATCTCTCAAGCCCAGGAGTTCAAGACTAACCTGGGCAATGTAGCGAGATCCCCGTCTCCAAAATATTTTTTTTAATTAGCTGGTCATGTTGGCTCACATTTGTAGTCCCAGCTGCTTGGGAGGGTGAGGTGGGAGGATTGCTTGAGGCTGGGAGTTCGAGGCTACAGTGAGCTATGATTGTGCCACTGTACTCCGGCCTGAGGGACAGAGCAAGTCCCTGTCTCAAAAAAAAAAAAAAAAAAAAGAGAGCGAGAGAAGCAGGATGAGATGGATTGAGAGGAGAGAAGGAGTCAGATCAGCCCTTGCAGGCTGGGCTGCACTGTTGGACTAGAAGGCCATGGGCAAAGGCTCTCAAATAGGGAAGTGACATGAGAGAGCCAGAAAATCCACTCGTCTGCCCTCTTTTACAATAACTGATAAAATTCCTGATGTGGCGTAATAGTTTTGAATTTTTTTTTAATTTTATTGAGATGTAGTCTCGCTCTGTCGCCTAGGCTGAAGAGTAGTAGGGAGATCTTGGCTCACTGCAACCTCCGCCTCCTGGGTTCAAGCCATTCTCCTGCCTCTGCCTCCCGAGTAGCCAGGATTACAGGCGCCCACCACCACGCCTGGCTAATATTCGTATTTTAGTAGAGACAGGGTTTCACCATGTTGGTCAGGCTGGTCTTGAACTCCTGACTGCAAATGATCCACATACCTTGGCCTCCGAAAGTGCTGGGATTACAGGTGTGAGCCACCCCACCCGGCCTGAATTTTTTTAGAACACACTGGCCCTGAGATTTAGAAGTATTGGTGGTCAGCATCTCTGCTCCTCTGGCCATTTTTCTAGTTGGTTCTTACCAATCCTAACCTGACTGTAGATGAAAATGGAAACAAAATTAAAAAAGAACAACCAGGCTGGGCACGGTGGCTCACACCAGTAATCCCAGGACTTTGAGAGGCCAAAGCAGGAGGATCACTTGAGGTCAGGAGTTTGAGACCAGCCTGGCCAACGTGGCAAAAACTCATCTCTACTAAAAATACAAAAATTAGCCAGGTGTGATGGCACACGCCCATAGTCCCAGCTATGTGGGAGGCTGAGGAAGGAGAATCGCTGCAGCCCCAGGAGGCACAGGTTGCAATGAGCTGAGATCACATCACTGCACTCCAGCCTGGGCTACAGAGTGGGACTCCGTTTCAAAAAAAAAAAAAAAAAAAAAACCACCACCAAATTATTGTCTCCTCTCTATGCCTTCTCCCATCAGCCTGAATGACAGCTGCATAATGCAAATGTCCCATTAAAGTTACTAATGGTTCCACACTAATATGGCTTCTGGTATTTCTTTTTTTTTTTTTTTTTTTTTTTGTGACAGGCACTTGCTCTGTCACCCAGGCTGGAGTGCAGTGGTGCAATCTCAGCTCACTGCAGCCTTGACCTCTTGGGCTCAAGCAATCCTCCCACCTCAGCCCCCTAGCTTCCCATAGCTGGCACTACAGGTGCATGCCACCACAGATGGCTAATTTTATTTTATTTATTTATTTTTTTGAGACAAAGTCTCTCTCTGTCACCAGGCTGGAGTGCAATGGCGCAATCTTGGCTCACTGCAACCTCTGCCTCCCAGATTCAAGCAATTCTCCTGCCTCAGCCTCCCACGTAGCTGGGATTACAGGCACCCTCCACCATGCCCAGCTAATTTTTTGTATCTTTTAGTAGAGACAGTGTATTACCATGTTGGCCAGGCTGGTCTCAAACTCCTGACCTCGTGATTCACCCACCTCGGCATCCCAAAATGCTGGGATTACAGGCATAAGCCACCACACCGGGTCCATGGATGGCTAATTTTTTAAATTTTTCGTAAGGACAGGGTCTCACTGTCAGAGACATTTGAACCAGAGCAACTCCATCTTGAATAGGGACTGGGGAAAATAAGGCTGAGACCTGCTGGGCTGCATTCCCAGAAGGTTAGGCATTCTAAGTCACGGGATGAAATACGAGGTCAGCACAAGATACAGGTCATAAAGACCTTGCTGATAAAACAGTTTGCAGTAAAGAAGCTGGCTAAAACCCACCAAAATCAAGATGGCAATAAGAGTGACCTCTGGCCATCCTCACGGCACATTATATGCTAATTTTAATATATTAGCATGCCATAAAACACTCCCACCAGCGCCAAGACAGTTTACAGATGGCATGGCAATGTCAGGAAGTTACCAGAAAAAGGGGAGGAACCCTCAGTTCCAGGAATTGCCCACCCCTTTCCCAGAAAACTCATGAATAACCCACCCCTTGTTTAGCATGTAATCAAGAAGTAACAATAAGTATCTTTAGGCCAACAGCTCAAGCCGCTGCTCTGCCTATGGAGTAGCCATTCTTTTATTCCTTTACTTTCCTAATAAACTTGCTTTCACTTTACTCTATGGACTCACCCCAAATTCTTTCATGCGTGAGATCCAAGAACCCTCTTTTGGGGTCTGGATTGGGACTTTTTCCCAGTAACATCACCATGTTGCCCAGGCTTGTCTTGAACTCCAAGGCCCAAGCAGTCTTCCCACCTCAGCCTCCCAAAGTACTGGGATTGCAGCTGTGAGCCACTTCACCAGGCTGTGGCCTCTTATGTTTTCTGCTTAACACTATTGCAACCTAACCCATTCATTGCTACAATTAGAGATCTAGGGTCAAGGAATCTGTCCTTAAGGAGTTTAGATGCTAAACAGTCAAAGTCAAAATTGGGAATAGAAGAGACTGAGCTACCTGTCGCTCCACTGAAACTCAGCATGCTATCATCCTAAGGAAGAGCGCTTCCCCAAGAAATTGTTAATGGAAAAATCAAACTCTGTAAAGTATTCAGAGTTTTATCCTGAGCAAACGAGAGTGCCCATGGCCCAGGGAACAGTCACAGCAGGTCATGAGAAAGTGTGCCCAAGGTGGTTGGGTTATGGTTTGGTTTTACATATTTTAGGGAGACAGAAATTACAAAGACATAATTCAATACATGTAAGATATACATTGGTTCAGCCTAAAAAGGTAGGACTTCTCAAAGTGGGTCATAAATGGAGTCAAAGGTTTTCTAATTGGCAATTAGTTGAAAGAGTTACATTGTATCTAAAGACTTGAAGCCAGTGAAAAGAAATGCTTGAATTAATATGGGGGGTGTTATGGAAACCGAGGTTCTTGTTACGTAGATGAAGCCTCCAGAGAATAGATGGTAAATATCTTTTTTGGGACCTTAAAAAGGTGTCAGACTCTTAGTTGCTCTCTTTTAGAACTTGGAAAGCCCTAGCTGCATTAATGGAGATTCTCTGCAGATGCAAATTTCTACCACAAAAGACAGCATTGCAGGGTTATTCCAAAATACATCAAAGAAATATATTTTGGGTCAGATAAAAACTATATTTGATTTCCTTCCGGGTCTGCTATCTCTCGTGTGATGCCGTACCGAAGTCAGGTTGGAATTTGGTATGTTATTGCCACAAAGAGTCTGTCTGGTCAGCCTTACGATCTCTATTTTAATGTTAATGCTTGTCAGTAGTGCCTAAACTCCTAAGGGTATAATGAGGTGTGTTCAACTTCCCTTCCTGTTATGGCCAGGAATTCAGCTTTCAGATTTCTCTGTGATCCCCTTAGCCAAGGGGGTGTCCGTTCCGTTGGTTGGGGGGCTTAGGAGTTTATTTTTGTTTTACACAACCTTCAAAAGAGACCTGAGCACCAGTTAGACTTTCCTCAACTGAGACCACGGGTCACCAGCAAAATAATAGAGGTACAAACAACAGAGGACACTTACGATATCCAGACTGAGCCCTGCACACCACATCAAATGGCAAGGCTTTATGACTAGCCAGGGAGGTTAACAGGTACAGGCATCATTGCATTTCTCCACAAAGTGAACATCCATAGCAAGGTAAGTATAAATAGGAACTAAATCATGGCTACAGTGTGAAGTACCAGAATAGGGCTAACCCTTTCCTTGACCTGATTCTAATGCATTGTATGAGCATGATTGACAGCAATGGTGATTATAGTAATGATGAAAACACATTCTGGGAATCCAAGTTCATCTGGGATTCTAGGATAGTCATTGGTAATGAGATTTCTCCTGTCTCTGACATCCTACGATACCTCTAAATCCTAGTTGAAGGTTAGAATTACCTGGTGAGCTTTAAAAACTTTCCCTGGGTGCCAACCCAGAATGTCTGCAGGAGAGGCCTGGGCTGCAGTATTTTTATAAAAAATCATTATTACAAAATTCCTTTATAAATTAATGGCAAATATGTGATACCATTTCTAGGCCATCCTGATAATAAGCAACAGTATCATTCCCTTCAGAAAAGCGGTGAAATGGGAAGAACAAGCAGGAAGGCCGTGGCTTTTAAGCCAGCTCTTTAAACTCGAGCCACTTGTCTTTCACTTAGCAGTTGTGTGGACAAGTTACTCAACTGTACAGACTTCCGGCTTCTCCATTTGTAAAATGAGGATAATGTAACCCATTTGGAAGTTGTAGTGCTTGACACAGTAGAAGCTCAACTAAAACTAGCTGTAATAGTAACCATCACTAAAAAATAAAGAATAATGAAAAGTCAAGGCATGTATAGTGAACCAGGCACTGCTACTAACTAGAGATGAAAGTTGCAACTTCACCAGGGAAATTGTTTAAACACTCTGGGTCTATTCCCTCATAAAATGTCCACAAATTGAAAAGCTTGAGATAGGCCAGGTGTGGTGGCTTGTGCCTGCAATCCTAACACTTTTGGAGGCTAAGGCGGGCAGACCACCTGAGCTCAGGAGTTCAAGACCAGCCTGGCCAACTTGGTGAAACTACTTCTCTACTAAAAATACAAAAATTAGCCGGGTGTGGTGGTGCACACCTATAATCCCAGCTACTCGAGAGGCTGAGGCATGAGAATAGTTTGAATCCAGGAAGCAGAGGCTGCAGTGAGCCAAGATCCTGCCACTGCACTCCAGTCTGGGCAACAAAGAAAGACTCTGTCTCAAGGAAAAAAAAAAAAAACAAAAGGAAAGAAAAGAAAAGGAAAGAAAGAAAGAAAGAAATGTTTGAGATAGATGTTCTCTGCAGTAACTTTTATCTTTAACATCCTGTTGTATTTAAAAAGTAGCAACAGGCTGAAAATAAAAGTCTTAGGAGGTACATAGTGAATACTGTTGTCTGTGACTGACAGGAAGAACTGAGGAGACAGAGTAGGAGTCAGCTCTGGGAGGCTTGGTTCATGAGCTGCACTCAGCCCTCTCCTGACCACATCTGAAATAGAAGTGCACATCTCTCTTCCAGCTCCAGTAGAGCTGTACACCTAGCATTTTTCTGGTCCAATTATTAGGCATCCCTCACTAGTGACCTAGTTAGGAGGATATAAAAAATGCATTAACTAGAAATCAGAGGAGCAGATTCTACCTGTTACTTCAATACCAACTGAGTGGAGGCCACAACTTCTCTGCATCTCAATTTCCCCTCTACAAAATAAAAATGACAATATCTACCTTCAACATACTTTCAGCATTGTAGGGAAGGTAAATGATTTCGACCTAATAAAATGAACTTAGGGAACTTCAGAATATCCACAGAAACGAAAAATGGAGATACTCTGAGTCAACTCCAGTCAGGCTTTTGAAGACCAGAAAGGTTATCTCCCCTTTCAATGAGATCTTCAGTTTTCAAAAAAATCACCATTACAATCTAGAGGTGGCCTCAGAAGGTTGATAGTGGTGATGCCAATTAATAGAAGTGAAAGCACAATGTGAATCATTTACCCCTCTTAAAAAAAAAAAACAAATCATGGGTAAGCATCATGTACAAACAAACATCAGATTGCATCCTGGGGTTCCTTGTATTCAGATGGTCAGCATCACAGCTCGTGTCCACAGTAGTCTAATGGAATGTATTATCCATGAATGTGCATACATTAGCATTATCAAGAATACAAAATGGTACTATTATTATGTAAGCAGCCTCAGTTTAAACTAGTTGTCAGTCAACTGCCTCCAGGCTTGCCAGCATCTAGTTTGTTGGCAGATAGAACATCTCAACCTGCTTTTTCCTGTCATGTATTTGACAAACATTATCATAAACCAGGTGCCTTTTTGAGCTGTCACCTCTTCGTGGGCATCTGCCTTATCCATCGAGTGGAGCACCCATTAAAAAATGGGGACATTATTTCAGCAGCTAATTAACCTAGCTAAATGAATATATAAATTTATTTTTTCAATTCAACTTTCCATTTCTCCTTCCAGCTGCTAATAGAGGGAGTAGAGTCAGTAATGTGTTATGAATGGATGATGTGCGAGGTTATGTCTTAATAAAAAACACATGTCCATGCAGATTTTTATAGCCAACAATTAGGAAAAC
Source organism: Pongo pygmaeus (assembly GCF_028885625.2). NCBI lineage: Eukaryota > Metazoa > Chordata > Mammalia > Primates > Hominidae > Pongo > Pongo pygmaeus. The sequence continues at coordinate 25,293,226 of NC_072381.2, read as the reverse complement.
TTCGACAATTTTAAGACATTCACAACACATCCAGAAGAAGACTATTGTGTTTCATAATTTCCAGAGACTCATTGTAAACATGAAAAGCTTTGTTTTTCTTTAAGGAGACTTTTAAAATGCATTTGCAATCAGAGCCAAATAAAGAGTCACAGGATGAGTTCCTAAGTTACCCAGTGTGAATTTCAGCACCTGACAATGACCTCATCTTCCTTAAGTGCCCAAACCAGGACATTCTTCAGGCGGATAAATAGATATTGTCCCATATAAACACTTTGCTTCATTTTTAAACGAATGGCAATGAGAACAATGTCTATAAATTTTGACTTATTGGGTTCTTAAAAGAATAATAATTTGGGGATTGTAAACTACCCAGTCACTCCCCTCCTTTAAAATAATGTTTTGTAAAAAAAAAAAAAGGTGCAAAGATGTTATCCAAACCTCAGTAACGTGAACCATAGCATTACGCTTCAGGCAATGAGCTAAAAAGTAGTTTTCAGGGAAGAGAAATGAGTTTTCACTTACAGCAGGAAGAACTCTGTGAAACTGGGGAGAACAACCCCCAGAAAGGATGGGGGACAGGAATCAAGGGGCTCAACCCTTAGCCTGTTGCCAAGCGTGAATGTCTGTTTCATTATGAGGACAAGACAGCTTTCTGTAAATGGAGGCTCCAATAAACTTGCAGAGATGGGTGTTGAATGGTTAATGCTCAACACCTCTGAATGTGACAGGACCTTCCTTCGAAAAGATAACTCCTCCCAGATATGACAGGCTGGTTCGTGAGTGCAAACTGGTCCTGAAACTGAAATTTGGGAAGGGTCAAGAAAGTAAAATCCATGATGTGGAAAGAAAAGCAAAGGTGGAGATCTTCTTGTCAATGCAGAAGCCCAGTGTCATTTCTCAGATGGCAAGGCCAGATCTAGCCAGCACTCACACACAGAGCATTGTGCAAAGCAGGCACAAGATGGACAGGCTGGCAGATATCCCACTGGCTCTGATTCTGCAGGTCCCAGCCAATTCATCTGCTAAGGAAAAATTGTGTTAATTAATAGGAAATGAGTGTGAAGAAAACGAATATCACACGGCAATTGCAACACTCTGCTCCCATACCAGCAGATTTGGGTCTTCTGTTGGGCTGCAGACAGAGAGCATCTTGAATGAAGTCCTTATCCTGTGCATTCCTCTCAATGCCAACTTCCTTGCCCTCTGCCATCCCTTTGTTGGCCAGTTGACCCTGAAGTGACCCATTCACTCACTGCTTCTGTCTACAGAGTTTATTGAGTATCTAGAATCTTTCATGGTTCATGTTTCAGGCCCAGTCCTAGACTCTGGGGATGTGAAAATGACTCTAGAACCCGGTTCTTTTATTTTATTTTATTTATTTATTTTTGAGACTGAGTCTCGCTCTGTCACCCAGGCTGGAGTACAATGGTACAATCTTGGCTCACTGCAACCTCCACCTCCCGGGTTCAAGCAATTCTCCTGCCTCAACCTCCTGAGTAGCTGGGATTACAGGCACCTGCCATCATGCCCAGCTAATTTTTGTATTTTTTGTAGAGATGGGGTTTCACTGCATTGCCCAGGTTGGCCTTGAACTCCTGACCTCAGGTGATCCACCCCCCGCCCCCCCCGCGGCCTCCCAAAGTGCTGGGATTATAGGGCCACTGGGCCCAGCTAAAACCCAGTTCTTATCTCAGAAATTCACCATCCATCACGGTTTAGCAGGAGGAGGACTACTCTGCATGTGTAGTAGTAGTAATTAAGGAAATGAGACATGCTCTGATGGCAGTAGGAATGCATAGAGACCTCTTGGAGAAAAGGCTGGCCTATCCCTTGAATACAGGCTGTACAGGGAACTGAGGCCCTTTGTTTTAGGTTAAATGGAGGTTGCTAGGTGGAGGGCGCTAAGTGAAAATGCTATACAAACTGCATGCTTTTCACAAATAGCGGTAGTCTTCCCATCCAGCTCATTGCCAGTGGACCACCCCTGTATGTAAGTCCCCTGAATAAACCCTAGGTCTTGTTGGCTGGCTTTGGGTCTTTTCTTCAGCCTCTTGACCATGGTGCCATCCCTATTGAAGTTAATAGGTGTCCAGCATGACAATACCTGACTCAGGATGGGCTAAGAGATTCTTTGTCTTGAGAAGTAGAATTGTAACCCAGAGAAGATTGTCTTTGGGTTACACTGGAGCTGAGAGATCCAAGACAGCCAGGGCTGGGACAGCTAATGGATATTGATAGGCAGGCAGAGAAAGGCTGGCTGTGGAGACAGGGCAGAAGGAAGCAGCTACCCAGAGGTATGAGATTACCTCGGTGTCCCTGCAAGGATGGGGGAGCAACTTCAGGCTCTGACTGGCTGGCACCTGTTCAGCCCCAGTGGGACCCAGCTATAACTCCTGTTGACCTGAGTCCCCTTACTAAGCCAATGCCAACAATGCTGGGGGGGTTGGGAGAGAAGAGGGCTGGCAGGGCTGATCCTTCCAGTGGATTTGCAGGACCAGGGGTTGGGGAGCACTGATCTGACAACCCCTGCAGTTTAATTCCCTTCATTGAGACAGTCCTGGAGGGGCTGCTACATGAACCTGCTGGAATTCCCCACCTTGGGCACTGAGGTCCTCTTTGCTGCCTGGCAGAGAAGGCACAATGTATGGCTAAGGAACATTTGTTTTTATCTTTGAAGTTCTGGGGTACGTGTGCAGGATGTGCAGGTTTGTTACATAGGTAAACCTGTGGCATGGTGGTTTGCTGCACCTATTAACCAATCACCTATGCATTAAGCCTAACATACATTAGCTATGTTTCCTAATACTCTCCCTTCCCCCACCCCACCCGGAACAATTTTTTTAATCCTTAGTATAAGACGTAGCCCCTGTGACCTTGGCCTCATTCGTTCCAGCTTTCAAATGACTGCCACTTCTATTTTGCCCAAAAGAACTCTGCAAACGTTACCGGGTAGATGCTTCCTGAGCCATGAATCAGCAGGCTATAATCAGTCCCTCTGTGAATTCTAAGAACCTGTTCTTTCCAACACTCAGCTGACACCCCTTCCCATGATGCTTTCATGGGAGGCCTCTAAAGCAGCTTTTTCATCTTGAGTTGTTTTTCATTTACTGTCTGTATGTCTATGTCTTGTTTTTACAGAAACTCCTTGAGAACAAGGGCCATGAAATTGTTCTTTTTAAACACTTAATATGTGATCACTTTCATGCAAGAATATGAGAATACGCCCTTCATGAGCAATGACATCTGAGTGCCCTCTGGGCTCATCAGCTCATCAGCATGCCACCCTGGTGATAAAAGGGATCTCCACACATCAGCTGGGCCGTTCTTTTGCCCATGAGCCCCTCCTAACCTCCACCCCAGGGCAGGACTGAACTTCAAGGCCAGATTCTCAGCACAGGGAGAGAGACCTTACAGAACAAAAAGACCAATCTATATTTCAGAAGAGAAAACCAAGGCCCCTAAAAGTTAACTTTCTCTACATCATATAGCTAATGAGTGGCATTATCCAGTTCTACTGCATTTATCAAATAGATGGTTCCCTGGGCTTTATAAGGAGGAGGAGGAGGTGGAGGTGGAAGCAAAGCCTGCTCTTTACCCTCCCTCTACTTTTGCAACTCCTGGGGCTACAGGGAGCCTGCCTTCAGGTCCATCTCCTGTTCCTGCCTTCAGATGCTAATTAGCCATGCTCCTGGGCAGAGTCCAGCTCAGCCCTGACCTGAAATAACTGGACACAGGGCTTCCCAAGACTTTTCTCATTTAAACCCTTTTTCTCTGCATCTCCCTTCCTCTCCTCTACCCTGAAAGAAAACAGCTCCAGGATGCATAAAACAAGGCAAGTTGGCTGTATCCAGCTTCCAGCCTTCCCCTATTGGAGTTCATTCTGGCTCCCTGACAGCAACCATTCACCTACCGCAGCTTACAAACTCAGCTCCTGGTGGGAGGGTGTCCCAGAACCAGTTGCTCTACTCCAAGTCCAACCTAAGACAAGCTGTGTTATGCAAAGCAGGCACAAGATAGACAGTTTGGCAGGAGTTCAGTTACCTCATATCATGGAAACTCTTACCAATGTCTAGGCAGAGAGGAAGCAGTGTATTAATTAATAGGAAATTCATGCAAAGGAGGTTCATGCTGCATTTCATATCAAAGCCCCTCTCAGGAAGTGGAACTCTTAAAGGGAGTCACTGCATCAGGCAGGTTGGGGTGTTTGTTAAGGAAGAAGTGGTCCTGCCTTTCCTCTAGGGAATCACTCAATCTTCCCATTCCTCCTGTCCCCGCTGGTGAGCCACTTTCCTCTTTATTGTCTCCAACAGCAGCAGAAATTAGTCTTTGCAGAGTATTTGGCACCAGCAGAACCTACCTCTGCAGTGATGCACAGCCAACAGATGCAGGTGCCTTTGGCTGGAAACATGCAGGCTCTAAGATGGTAATCAGTGGCCTCGGCTTCCCCCTGGGTATTTCTCCCCATTAGTTCCCCTCCCCCTGCCTCATACAGAGCAGTAGGGTCTCTGGACATCCAACCAGGCACCCGTCCTTACCATGCCAGAGGTCAATTGTTGTCAATTGCTGCTCCATGTGCCTGTTTCTCCCACAAGACTATACATTCCCTTAGGACACAACCCTGCCACATTCATTGACCTACATTATGGGATTGTATGATGAATCAACAGGAGAATGAATGGCTAAACTCTCAGGATAAACTATTATGAACTCTTTCAGATTAAAGTGAAAATTATCACTAGGGCCAAGCGATATGACTCCAGGTTATGTGCATTCTAAAAGCCTTTCACCTAAATGGTGAAAACAGGAGAATTTTAGGCACCAGGTAGTAGGAAAGGAGAGTTTAGGGGAAATCCAGTAGGCTCTCAAGGGCAGAAGAGCAACTGAAGCCCTCAGACCCAGATGATAAAAGGGAACATTGTCTACAGAGAATTTCAAAGCAATAACATCTGACCAAAACCAGTTTGCATTTTATTATCATCTTTGTAAGCAATTTTAAACAATGTCAGTGATAAAGTATCCTTCCCCACTAAAAATATCTTTAACTGGTTTAAATTCTGAGCAATTGCTGCACTTTATTATTGAATATTAATAATATATGCAAATGTCAAATGACCTCATTTTAATAACTTATTCTTAAATACACATTGTATTCTATATGGAATTTAATTTGGAGAAAATCCAGTTATACAATTGGCCTCCAACACAGACACAGCTATACATGTTCCTTTGAAGAGTAAATTTTTCCCCATTCAGAATCTTTCGAGCTTGCTTTGGGTGAAGTTCACATCTGCAATCCCTATGGTACCATATGTCCTTGCATTTAAACAGTAGATTCTAAATAAACAACAATAGCTCAATGATAGTAAAGATGGATTTGAGTCTCAATTTTGGAGTTCAGTGTGACCACTAATAGAGTTTTTTTGTTTTTGTTTTTTTGGTTTTTTTAGGGACAGGGTCTTGCTCTGTCTCCCTGGCTGGAGTACAGTCGAGCCATAATAGCTCACTGCAGCTTCCAATTCTGGGGCTCAAGCAATTCTTCTGCCTCAGCTTCCTGGGTAGCTGGGACTACAGGTGTGTGCCACCACACCGGGGTAATTTTTTAAATTTTCTATGGAGACGGGGATCTTGCTTTGGTGCCCAGGCTGGTCTCAAACTGCTTGTTTCAAGTGATCCTCCCACCTCAGCCTCCCAAAAGTGCTGAGATTATGGGCATGACTACCAGTTTTTTGTTATTTAATGTTTAAATGTTAAAACACAAAGGACTAATATCCAGAATCTACAAGGAACTCAAACAAATCAGCAAGAAAAAGCAAACAAACAAATAATCCCATTAAAAAGTGGGCAAATGACATGAAAAGGTATTTCTCAAAAGAAGATATACAAATGGCCAAAAAACATGCTCATAATCACTAATCATCAGGGAAATGCATATTAAAACCACCATGAGATACCACCTTACCCCAGCCGGAATGGCCATTACTAAAAAGTCAAAAAACTACAGATGCTGGTGCCAATACAGTGAAAAGGGAACACTTATACGCTGTTGCTAGGAATGTAAATTAGTGCAACTTTTATGGAAAACAGTATGAGATTTCTCAAAGAACTAAAAGTAGATCTACCCTTTGATCCAGCAATCCCACTACTGGGTATCTACCCAAAGGAAAAGAAGTCATCATACAAAAAAGACAGCTGCATGTGTGTATGTATCATAGCACAACTCACAATTGCAAAGATATGGAATCGACCTACTTGTCCATCAACCAATGAGCGAATAAAGAGAATGTGGTATTATATATACCATGAAATACTACTACTCAGCCATAAAAAAGAATAAAATCACGTCTTTTGCAGCAACTTGGACAGGAGGCCATTATCCAATGTGAAATAACTCAGGAATGGAAACCCAAATACCACATGTTCTCACTTATGAGAGAGCTAAGCTATGGGTATGCAGGGGCATACAGAGCAGTGTAATGGACATTGGAGACTCAGAAGAGGGGAGAAAAGGAGGTGGGTGAGGGAGGGATGAAAAAGTGCCTATTGGGTACAACATACACTATTCAGGTGACGGATACACTAAAAGCCCTGACTTCACCACTATATAGTTCATCTATGTAAACAGAAACCATTTGTACCCCTAAAGCTATTGAAATAAATTTTTAAAAATAAAATGAAAATAAATTTTAAAACAGTGAAGTAATGAGAACTCTGAGGTGAGTTGTAATTTATTTATTTTGGGGGGGGTTAGGTGCAAACTTTATTTCATATATTATTTTACGGAATTTTCATAATATCTTCAACTTGAAATGTATTTATTTTATTTTATTTTTGATTTTTTTTGAGAGGGAGTCTCACTCTGTCACCAGGCTGGAGTGAAGTGGCGCGATCTCAGCTCACTGCAACCTCCACCTCCTAGGTTCAAGCAATTCTCCTGCCTTAGCCTCCCGAGTAGCTGGCACTACAGATAATTGTTTTGAAAGTAGAGAATGAGTTGAGAAAAAAATATTTGTGGTATGATTTCACAGTTACCAAAATTATACTTTTTGCAGATCTTTCCATTTTATTAATATTTATCTAATAATTACTAAAAATTATTCATGAGATATTATATCAGACTAATTATATATTAGTTCAAATTGCTGTGCAGATATAAGATCTGTTGAAGTGCTGTACATTTTCTCTTTTATATGTTGTAATGTTTACCTTAGGCTTTATTTTTAAAAAAAATTTTTATTGGCCTAAATATATAAACAAAGTTCAGGAAAAGAAAAATCTTACTGCTTCTTTTCCGGTCATTCTTCTTTCTCTTTCCTTCCTTTCTTCCTTCCCTCCCTTCCCTCCCTTCCCTCCCTTCTCTTCCTTCCCTCCCTTCCTTCCCTTCCCTCCCTTCCCTCCCTTCCCTCTCTTCCCTCCCTTCCTTCCTTCCTTCTTTCTTTTCTTTTCTTTTTTCTTTCTTCAAGGTGTCACTCTATTGCCCAGGCTGGAGTGCAGTGGCACAATCATGACTCACTACAGCCTCAACCTCCCAGGCTTCATTGATCCTCCTGCCTTGGCCTCCCAAGTAGCTGGGACTACAGTCATACACTATCATGCCCAGCTAATTTTTTAAATATATTTTTGTAGAGGCAGAATCTCCCTATATTGTCCAGACTGGTCCCAAACTCCTGGGCTCAGGCTATCCTCCTGCCTCAGCCTCCCAAAGTGCTGGGATTACAGGAATGAGCCACCACACCCAGCCCTTTTCTGGTCATTCTTCTTTTACTATTACAATTCTTATTGAAAATACTTTTGTTGTGTACAGGAGGTGGTTGTTAAACTATGATTCATTCACTTCAGGTGTCAAATATGGCAGTAATGACAATGGAAAATCTGGGGCACTCATATCTTACTGTATGACTATGCCCCTACTCCAGGCCACCCCTGCCCCTATTGGTCACTCTCTACTTCTTTATTCTCTTTTACTTTCTACATAGCATATCTTAACTGTCTAAAATTCTCTCTCCTCCCACTCCTCCTTTTCCTCCTTCTCTCTCTCTTCTCCAGAGGACAGTGTGTTTGTCTTTGTACTGTCCACAGAAGGTGCTTAAAGAACATTCATTGAATAAATTAAACCACCCATACCAAAAACAGATTTTGATTCCAGTCTGGAGATGTTGGCCCTCTGTATGGTACTTGGAGCCAGGGTGGGTTGACTTTCCCCTGTAGGCTGGCAAAGTTCCACAGAGCCATATCCTTTAATTAAGTTACTATTTTTGCTTAGTGGTGCTATGATAGCTCAAGCCAAGTTGCTAAGGGCAACGTACCTTTGCTTTTTCCATTTCTTCTACTCCCTTCAGAAAAAAAGGACAAAAAGACTTTTTTAAAGGCTCAGGTGAGAAAAGTCCCCAGTGGAAGAAAAATGCCCCCAAACTATACACTTACATAATCTAGTCATAACGATGAACACCTTAGCTCAACAATTTAAACAATTCTTTCAGCTAACACCGTCACAGATTTTAAAGGTATTTGCTTCTTAGTAACTTTTACATTTTACCATAGGGTTTAGGGGGAAAAAAGAGGAAGAATCTTCAAGACATGAAGAAATTAAAAAGACAGAATTCCAAGGATGTGGAGAAGGAGGCAGAGCAAGATGGTAGCATAGAAGGCTCCACTGAACTGCCCCCCTGGCAAGGACATCAGTGTAACAGCCATCCACACACAGAAAGAACCAAAAATCAGGTAAGCACTCACAGTACCTGGTTTTAACTTCATATAACCTAAAGAGGAACTGAAGTGGTAGGAAAAACAGTCTTGAATTGCTGACACCACCCCTCCCCTAACCCCTGGCAAGGGCAGATTGGTACAGAGAATCTTTCTGTGCACTGGGGAGAGGGAGAGCACAGCAATTGTGAGGCACTGAACTCCGTGTTGCCCTATTATAACAGAAAACAAAACAGGACCAAACTCAGCTGACACCAGCACATGGAGGGAGCATTTAAATCAGCCCTGGCCAGAGGGGAGTTGCGGATCCTTGTGATCAAAATTTGAGTTCCCACAGTCCTCGCCACCATAGGCTAAAGTGCTCTGGGGCCATAAATAAACTTGAAAGACAGTCTAGGCTACAAGGACTACAACTCCTAGGCTAGTCCTAGTGCTGAAATAGGCCCAAATACAGTAGACTGGGGCTGGCGGTGAGTTGTGGGGGTGGCGGGCATGTGACTAACTGAGACATCAGCTGGCATGGCTTTGGGAGTGGTGGTATCACCCCTCCCCTAAACCCAGACTGCACAGCTTGTGACTCCAAAAAAGACCCTTTCCCTCCACTTGAGGAGAGGACAGGGAAGACTGAGAAGGACTTTGTCTTGCACCCTGGAAACCAATTGGTAGGATAAGGCACTGGTTAAAGGCATGAGGCCCACTTTCTAGACCCCAGCTCCTGAAGGACATTTCTAAACACACCCTGAGCCAAAAGAGACCCTGCTGCCTTGAAAGGAAGACCTGGTCCTGGCAGGATTTATTACTTGCTAACTGAAGACCCACTCTTAGGCTCTGAATAACCAGTAGCAATACTCAGATACTACATCGAAGGCCTTGGATGAGCCTCTGAGACTTGCTGGCTTTAGGTGACACTAGCACATTCCCAGCTATGGTGGCTATAGGACGAGACTCTTTCAATTTGAGAAAAACAGAGGGAAAAGTCTACTTTTCCTGGCACCTTAGGTACCAGCTTGGCCACAGAGGGGTAGAGCACCAAGCAGGCTCTTGGGGTCCCTAGTTCCAAGACTTGGCTCCTAGATGGCATTCCTGGACCTGCCCTGGGCCAGAGGGGAACCCACTGCCCCAAAGGGTGAGTCCCAGGCCAGGCAGCATTCACCACAATTTGACTGAAGAGACTTTGGGTTTTAAGAGAACATCAGCGGTAATCTGGCAGCACACCCATGGGCCTGTGGTGATGGTGGCCATCAGGTGAGGCTCCTCTTTCTTTGGAAAGGGGAGGGAAGAGTGGAATGGACTGCATCTTGTGGTTTGAGCACCAGCCTAGCCACAGTATGATAGAACACCAGGTGGATCTCTAAGGTTTTTGACTCTAGTCCCTGGCTCCTCGAGGCACCTCTGGAATCACTGGGGGCCTGGGAGAATTCATCACCTGTGTCCTGGGGAACATGGGCCTGGCTGGCTTTTCCACCTGCTGATTGTAGAGCCCCAGGGCCTTGAGGAAACACAAGCCATAGCCAGGGAGTAGTTACAGCATGCCTGGAGTGAAATCCAATGCTGTGCTAGCTTCATGTCTGACCCAGCACAGTCCTAGTGGTGATGGCCATAGAGGTGCTTGTGTCACTCCACCCCAAGTTCCAGGTGGCTCAGAACAGAGAAAGAGACTCCAATTTTCAGGGAGAAAGTAAGGGAAGGGACAAGAGTCTCTGCCTAGTCATTCAGAGAATTCTCCTGGATCTTGTCCAAGACCATCAAGGTGATACCTCTATGAGTCTGCAAGAACCACAGCATTACTGGGCTTGGGGTGCCCCCTAAAGCAGACACAGCTTAGATCACAACACCCTAGTCCTTTCAAATATATGGAAAGTCTTCCCAAGAAGAATGGCTAGAAACAAGCCCAGGCTTCAAATACCATAATAAATAGCTAACTCTTCAATGCTCAGATACAGATGAGCATCTACAAGTATCAAGATGATCCAGGTAAACATGACCTAAATAAGGTGCCAGGGACCAATGTTGGAAAAACTGAGATATGTGGCCTTTCAGACAGAGAATTCAAAATAGTTGCTTTGAGGAAACCCAAAGAAATTAAAGATTACACAGAGAAGGAATTCAGAATTCTATCAGATAAACTTAACAAAGAGATTAAAATAGTAAAAAAGAGTCAAGCAGAAATTCTGGAGTTGAAAATTGCAATTGGCATACTGAAAAATGCATCAGAGTCTTTTAACAGCAGAAATGATCAAGGAGAAGAATTAGGGAGCTTGATTACAGGCCATTTGAAAATACACAGAGGAGACAAAAGAAAAAGAAAAAGAATAAAAAATGACAAAGCACACCTACGGGATCTAGAAAATAGCCTCAAAAGGGAAAATCTAAAAGTTATTGACCTTAAAGAGAACGTATAGAAAGAGATAGGAGTAGAAAGTTTATTCACAGAGATAATAACAATGAACATCCCCAACCTAGAGAAAGGTATCAATATTTAAGTACAAGAAGGTTATAGAACACCAAGCAGATTTAATCCAAAGAAGACTACCTCAAGGCATTCAATAATTAAACTTCCAAATGTCAAGGATAAAGAAAAGATTCTAAAAGCAGCAAGAGAAAAAAAAAACAAATAACATGCAACGGAGCTTCAATACATCTGACAGCAGACCTTTCAGTGGAAACCTTACAGGTCAAGAGAGAGTACCATGACATATTTAAAGTGCTGGAGAAAAAAAAATTTACCCTACAATAGCATATCTAGAAAAAATATCCTTTAAACATGAAGGAGAATAAAGGCTTTCCAGACAAACAAAAGCTGAGGGATTTCATCAACACCAGATCTGTCCTGCAAGAAATGCTAAAGGGAGTTAAGTTATTCAATCTGAAAGAAGACAAGGATGCTAATGAGCAATAAGAAATTACCTGAACATACAAAACTCACTAGTAATAGTAAGTACACAGAAAACCACAGGATATTATAACACTGTAATTGTGGTGTGTAAACTACTCTTATCTTAGGTAGAAAGACTAAACAATAAAGCAATAAAAAATAATAACTACAACTTTTTAAGACAGCAGTACAATAAAATATAAATAGAAACAACAAAAAGTTTAAAAGCAGGAAACAAAGCTAAGTCAGAGAATCTTCATTAGTTTTCTTTTTTTGCTTGTTTGTTTGTTTATGCAAACAGTGTTAACTTGTTATCAGCTTAAAATAATGGGCTATAAGATAGTATTTGCAAGCCTCATGGATACAATGGACACACAAAAAATCAAAAGCAAGAAACTAAATCATATCACCAGAGAAAATCACCTTCACTAAAAGGAAAACAGGAAGAAAAGAAAGAAATAAGAGAAGACCACAAAACAACCAAAAAACAAATAACAAAATGGCAGGAGTAAGTTCTTACTTATCAATAATAACACTCAATATAAATGGACTAAACTTTCCAATCAAAAGACATAGAGTGTCCAATTGGATAAAACAAGAGCCGTTGATCTATTGCCTACAAGAAACACACTTCACCTATGAGGACACATACAGATTGAAAATAAATGGATAGAAAAAGATATTCCATGCCAAATGAAGCCAAAAAAAGAGCAGGAATAGCTATAAGAAGAGACAATGGGCTGGGTGCGGTAGCTTATACCTGTAATCTCAGCACTTTAGGAGGCTGAGACAGGTGGATTTCTTGAGCCCAGGGGTTTGAGACTAGCCTAAGCAACATGGTAAAACCTCATTTCTACACAAAATACAAACATTAGCCAAGCACAGTGGTGCATGTCTGTAGTCCCAGCTACTTGGGAGGCTGAGGAGGAAGGATACCTTGAGCCCAGGAGGTTGACGTTGCTGTGAGCCGAGATCATGCCACTGCCCTCCAGCCTGGGTGACAGAGAAAGACTCTGGCTTGAAAAAAAAAGAGAGACAAAGAAGGTCACTATATAATGATAGAGGGGTCAATTCAGCAAGAGGATATAACAATTTTAAATATATATGCACCCAACACCGTAGCACCCCAACATATAAAGCAAATATTATTAGAGGTAAATTGAGAAATAGGCCCTAATACAATAACACCTGGAGACTTCAACACCCAATTTTCAGCATTGGACATATCTTCCAGACAGAAAATCAACAAAGAAACATCAAATTTCATTTACATTATAGGCCAAATGGACCTAATAGATATTTACAGAACATTTCATCCAATGGCTGCAGAATACACATGTGTTTCCTCAGTACATGGACCATTTCCAAAGACAGACCATATGTTAGGTCACAAAACAAGTCTTAAAACATTCAAAAAAATTAAAATAATATCAAGCGTCTTCTCTGATCATAATGGAATAAAACTAGAAATCAATAAAAAAGAAATTTGGAAACTATACAAATACATGGAAATTAAACAATATGTTCCTGAATGACCAGTGGGTTAATGAAAAAGTTAAGAAGAAAACTGAAAAATTTCTTGAAACAAATGGTAATAGAAACACAACATAATAAAACCTATGGGATACAGCAAATGCACTAGTAAGAGGGAAGTTTATAGCTATAAATGCCTACATCAAAAAGTAGAAAAACTTCAAATAAACAACCTGATGATACATCTTAAAGAACTAAAAATGCAAGAGCAAAGCAAAACTAAAATTAATAGAAGAAAATAAATAATGAAGATCAGAGCAGAGATAAATGAAACTGAAATAAAGAAACAATACAAAAGATCAATGGAACAAAAAGCTGGTTTTATGAAAAGTTAAACAAAATTGATAAAACGTTAGACAGACTAGGAAAAAAGAGAAAATATCCAAATAAATAAAATCAGAGATTAAAATGGAGACATATCTGATACTACAGAAATTCAAAGTACCATTAGTGGCTACTATGAGCAACTATACGTCAATAAACTGGAAAATCTAGAAGAAATGGAAAAATCCATAGACACAAACAACCTACCAAGATTGAACCATGAAGAAATCCAAAATCTGTACAGACCAATAACAAATAATGAGAGCAAAGCTGTCATAAAAAGTCTCCCAGGAAAGAACACCTGGGGACCGACAGTTTCACTGCTGAATCTTACATTTAAAGAACTCATACCAATCCTATTCAAATTATTCCAAAAAATAGAAGAGGAGGGAATACCTCCAACTCATTCTATGAGGCCAGTATTACCCTGATATCAACACCAGAAAAAAAGACACATTGAAAAAAGAAAACTACAGACCAATATCTCTGATAAATATTAATGCAAAAATCCTCAGAAAATACTATTATAGTAAACCAAATCCAACAGTATATTTAAAAGATCATCAGCTGGGTGCAGTAGTTCACACCTGTAATCCCAGCACTTTGGAAGTTTCACTTGGGAGGATCACTTGAGCTTAAGAGTTTGAGACCAGCCTGGGCAATATGAGGAAATCCCATCTCTACAAAAAATACAAAAATTAGCTGGGCATAGTGGCATGCTCCTGTAGTCCCAGCTACTCAGGAGACTGAGATGGCAGGGTCGCTTGAGCCCAGGAGGTTGAGGCTGTGGTGAGCTGTGATCACACCACTGCACTCCAGCCTGGGTGACAGAGCAAGACCTTGTGTCTCTCTCTCCATATAAATACATATATGTAGATAAATATTATATATTTATGTATTTATTATACATTGTATAATATAATCATTATATATATATATTTCATCACGATCAAGTGGGATTTATCCCAGGGATCAGGGATGCAAGGATGGGTCAACATATGCAAATCAATCAACGTGATACATCATATCAATAAAATGAAGGACAAAAAACATATGATCATTTTAATTGGTGCTGAAAAATTATTTGATAAAATTCAACATCCCTTCACAATAAAAACCTTCAAAAAACTGGGTTAGAAGGAACATACCTCAACATAATAAAAGCCATATATGGCAGACCCACAGCTCATATCATACTGAATGGGGAAACACAGTATGATTTGTAATACAACAAGGATGCTCACTTTCACCACTGTTATTCACCGTAGTACTGCAAGTCCTAGTTAGAGCAATCAAACAAGATAATGAAAGGAGAGCATCCAAATTGGAAAGGAAGAATTCAAATTATCCTTATTTGTAGATGATGTGATCTTATATTTGGAAAAACCTAAAGGCTCCACAATAAAACCATGAGAACTGATAAACAAATTCAGTAAAGTTGCAGGATACAAAATCTCATTTACAATAGCTACAAATAAAATACCTAGGAATTAAACAAAGCAGTGAAAGATCTCTATAATGAAAACTATAAAACACTGATGAAGGAAATGGAAGAGGACCCCCCAAAATGGAAAAATAGTCCATCTTCATGGATTGGAAAAATCAATGTTGTTAAAATGTCCATGCTACTACAGATTCAATGCAATCCCCATCAAAATGCCAATGACATTCTTCACAGAAATACAAAAAAAAAATTCTAAAATGTATTTGAAACCACAAAATACCCAGAATAGCTAAAGCAAATAGAACAAAACTGGAGGAATCACATTACCTTACTTACAATTATACTACAGAGCTATAGCAACCAAAACAGCATGCTACTTGCATAAAAACAGACACACAGACCGATGAAACTCAATAGAGAACCCAGAAACAAATCCACACACCTACAGTGAACTCATTTTCAACAAAGGTGCCAAGAAGATACATTGAGGAATAGTTTGTTTCTTCAATAAATGGTGCTAGAAAAACTAAATATCCATATGCAAAAAAATGAAACTAGACTCTTCTCCTTCATCATATACCAAAATCAAACCAAAATGGATCAAACAGTAAAATCTATGACCTCAACCTATATATCTACTATAAGAAAGCATCAGAGAAACTCTCCAGGACGTTGGTCTAGGCAAAATTTTTTTTAGTAATACCCCACAAGCACAGGCAACCAAAGCAAAAATGGACAAATGAGATCACATCAAGCTAAAATGCTTCTGCACAGCAAAGGAAACAATCAACAAAATTAAGACACAACCCACAGAATGGGAGAAAATATTTTCAAACTACTCATCCATCAAGGGATTAGTAACTAGAATACATAAATAGCTCAAATAACTCTATAGGAAAAAAATTTAATAATCCAATTAAAAATGGGCAAAATATTTGAACACACTTTTCTCAAAAGAAGACATACAAATGACAAACAGGTATTTGAAAAGATGTTCAACATCATTGATCATCAGAGAAATGCAAATCAAAACTACAATGAAATATCATCTCACACCAGTTAAAATGGCTTATATCCAAAGACAGGCAATAACAAATGCTAGCAAGAATGTGAAGCAAAGGGAATTCTCATACACTGTTGGTGGGAATGTAAATTAGTACAACCACCATGGAGAACAGTTGGAGGTTCCTCAAAAAGCTAAAAATAGAGCTACTATATGATCTAGCAATTCCCCTGCTGGTACATACCCAAAAGAAAGTAAAATCAGTATTTCGAGGAGATATATGCACTCCCATGTTTATTGCAGCACTGTTCACAAAAGCCAAAATTTGGAAACAACCTAAGTGTCCATCAGCAGATGAATGGATAAAGAAAATGTGGTACTTGGCTGGGCGCGGTGGCTCACGCCTGTAATCCCTGCATTTTGGGAGGCCAAAGTGGGCGGATCACAAGGTCAAGGGGTTCGAGACCAGCCTGGCCAACAAGGTGAAACCCCGTCTCTACTAAAAATACAAAAATTAGCTGAGCGTGGTGGTGGGCGCCTGTAATCCCAGCTACTTGGGAGGCTGAGGCAGAGAATTGCTTGAGCCCAGGAGGTGGAGGTTGCAGTGAGCTGAGATCGTGCCACTGCCCTCCAGCCTGGGTGACAGAGCAAGACTCTCTCTCAAAAAAAAAAAAAAAAAAAAGAAAAGAAAATGTGGCACATACACAATGAGGTACTATTCAGCCATAAAAAAAGAATGAGATCATGTCACTCACAACAACATGGATGAAACTGGAGGTCATTATGCTAAGTGAAACAAGACAGGCACAGAAAGACAAACATTGCATGTTCTCACTTATTTGTGGGATCTAAAAATCAAAACAATTGAAATGCAGATAGACAGCTGAAGAATGGTTACTAGAGGCTGGAAAGGGTAGTGGGGCAGCGGGAGATGGAGATGGTTAATGGGTACCAAAAAACTGTTAGAAAGAATGAATAAGTCCTAGTATTTGATAGTACCACAAGATGATTTAAGTCAATAATAATTTAATTGTACATTTTAAAGTAACAAAAAGAGTATAATTGGATTGTTTGTAACACAAAGGATAAATGCTTGAAGGGATGTATATCACATTTTACATTACGTGATTATTACTCATTGCATGCCTATATAAAAACACCTCATGAACTCCATAAGTATATACATCTACTATGTAACCACAAAAATTAAAAATAATAAAAAAAAGAATTCTGAGCATGTGATTTGCAATCCAAAGTACTTGGGGTGAAACGGGGTTTTGTTCTGTTGCCCAGGCTGGGGTGCAGTGGCACAATCATAGCTCACTGCAGCCTGGAACTCCCGGGCTCTAGCAATGCTCCTGCCTCGGCTTTCTGAGTAGCTGGGATTACAGGTGTGCACCACCACAACCAGCCGGTTTATTCTTTAGGTGAGGTTGGCTGTGGTATGTGGGGTTTGACAATCATCCAGTACTCCCTCTGCCTTATCCCTACATTCAATCAACCTCCAGTCCTTCCAGATAATAACTCTCAACTATTTCTCAAATCTAACCCTCCCTTTCCATGTATCAATCAACAGCCTTCTGGTTTCCCTGCCTCCAGTATTATCCCCAATCCACTTTACCCAATTCCAACAGCCTGACCATGCCTCCTCACTGTATAACACATTTTAATAACTGCTCTTTGCCTAGAGAGGAAAGTCCAAGCTCCTTAATGAGCCACAAAAGACTCTCTGGAACAGTACCACCATTTCTCATCCCTCACCTTCCAATGAACGATTTACCGAACCAAGCTCTTGCACTTTTCCAAACATGCCCATGAGGTTTCTCAGTTTCTCACCTCGGTGTCTGTGTATAGGCTCACATTATGCCCAGATTCTTGTGGCCATTCCTCTAGGCTCTGGCTGATTCCTATTCACCTTTGAAGACTCAATGTAAGTGTCCTTTCCTCCAAGAAGCCTCCTCTGAAACACCAGTCCACTCAATCAGAATTAGGTTCTTCTCTTTTATATTCCCAAAGAGCCCTCTATCACTCTGTGAATGTTGCCAAATTATAATTATGTGCCTATAGATCCATTAACCCTATTGGACTGTGGATTTCCTGAGGTCGACTGTACGACTGTATCTTACATCTACATTTACATCTTTTTTTTTTTTTTTTCAGATGGAGTCTTGCTCTGTCGCCCAGGCTGGAGTGCAGTGGCACAATCTCGGCTCACTGCAAGCTCCACCCCCACCAAGTTCAAGTGATTCTCCTGCCTCAGCCTCCCAAGTAGCTGGGACCACAGGCACTTGCCACCACATTCGGCTAATTTTTGTATTTTTAGTAGAGATGGGGTTTCACCATGTTGGACAAGCTTGTCTTGAACTCCTCACCTCAAGAGATCCACCTGCCTCGGCCTCCCAAAGTGCCTGGATGACAGGCGTGAGCCACCACGCCCAGCCGTATCTTACATCTTTATCTTAGTGCCTGGAACAGTGTCTGGCATATAATTAGCACATAATAAGTGCTGGCTGCATGGATGAAGTAAATGAATGAACATATGAATGATAAGGGTTTTTTTTTTTACTTAAGCATATGAAAATTCTTATGAAATCCTAAAACTAAAATTACATTTAATTATATATTTGAAGAACTGCTTTTATGTAAAAAAAAAAAAAAAAAAAAAAAATCTCCACCTTGCAATCCAGAGAAGTTTACCAACCAGCCAGTCCACTCCTTCTTGCCTGGCTTTCTTAAGTTCCAGGAAGAGGACTGTTGCTTCATTTTGTGCATGGAGGGTGCTATTCTCCAGGGTTGCTAATTTAGCACTTCTCCTGGTTATTAAAATAACATGTTTATCACTGGGTCTAAATGTACCTTAGTTCAGGGCACAAACAGATATAATGAGCTGGAGGCAGGACATGCTTATTTGGAGATTTACTGAAACTACAGTCTTGATCTACAAGCTTCCGGGCGTACCCAATTAGTTCTCCAAAATTAAATCTGTATTTTGGGGGAGAGATTTTTCAACCTACACCCATCCTGTTTACTCCTTGAATCCCTTTAAGTACCCAACCCCACTGCTACACTCACTTTGGACTCTGACAAGCTTTTATGGGTAGGAATATATCTCTTCTTTTTGTTGTTATTGTTATTGTTGAGAGAGAGTCTCGCTCTGTCACCCAGGCTGGAGTGCAGTGGCATGATCTCGGCTCGTTGCAACCTCCACCTCCCGGGTTCAAGTGAAGCTCGTGGTCCTCCTGCCTCAGCCTCCCGAGTAGCTGGGATTACAGATGTGCATGACACGCCAGGCTAATTTTTGTATTTTTATTAGAGACCTGGTTTCGCCATATTGGCTGGGCTGGTCTCGAACTCCTGGCCTCATGTGATTCACCTGCCTTGGCCTCCCAAAGTGCTGGGATTACAGTCATCAGCCACCACACCCAGCCAGAATATATCTATTCTGATAAACCTTTCCAGTTACTCTAATATGTCCTCAGACCCATCTGGCCAAATACAACCCACCTGGACAACTGATCCAACTCTTCCTTCACCAGTGAAGTGCTAGGGTCAGAGCAATAACAGCAAGGTTTTTCTGGGACTAGACACCTCATTTTTCCTCTTATCAGAGTTCAGCTCCACCATTTCTGTAGTGCCTTCCTAAAAGAACAATAAGAATCAGGAAGAAATCACATTCTAGGTCATTGGAAAGGACATATCAGATTCTAGATGAAAATGTAAATTAGAGAACTCCAGGGAGATGAGTGCAAACTGATCTTCTGAAATTGCACAACCCAAAATAAGGCTTTTCTGGCCAAGATCATGCCAAGAGTGTGTTCTAGCAGTCACCAAACCTGCAGCCTTGTGATAAGAGCACACTTTTAACCCTTAATGCAGAAAGAAAAAATTAACAGGGAATAATGATAGTAACTGCCACCTGTACTCCTTTGAAACAGTTGGGATTAGAAGAAGATTGTGCAAATATCGTGATAGAACAAGATGATTGTATGAAGATATTGTCCTCATAGCACTCCTAGTGCCTCTAGATATCCGGAAACTCAGCTATCAAGATATTCCAGGAATTTCTCAGACTTCTTGTGAAAAAAAAATGTAAACACTTATTTATTAGTCATTTATTTATTTGATATTTATTGAGTTCCCCACATATGCCAAACACATGGCTAGGTCACAAACTGAAAGACTGGGTTCTTTTTGTTCACCACTGTACTCCCAACACTTAGTATAGCACCTGACATATAGTAGATGCGCAATATAATGTTTTTTGTTTGTTTGTTTGTTTGTTTGTTTTGAGATGGAGTCTCACTCTGTCACCCAGACTGGAGCACAGTGGTGCAATCTCAGCTCACCGCAACCTCTGCCTCCCAGGTTCAAGCAAATCTCCTACCTCAAGTCTCCCAAGTAGCTGGAAGTACAGGTGTCCGCCACCACGCCCGGCTGATTTTTGTATTTTTAGTAGACACGAGGTTTCACCATGTTGGCCAGGATGGTCTCGAACTCCTAACCTCATGTGATCCACCCCCTCAGCTTCCCAAAATGCTGACATTACAGGCGTGAGCCACCGCACCCAGCCAGAGTGTTTAAATATAATAAATTAATACAAAGATCAACGTCTGGCCGCACAATATGGAGAGCTCTGCAGGCCTGCTTCCCAGTGAAATTGGTGAAAATTATTTTTAAAACCACCACATAAAGCCTAAAGACATACAGCAAAAGAAGATACACCTATTCAAGAAAATCTATGAAAATTTAGTAAGAAAAAGAAGAGTATGGTATTTGAGCCAAGACTACTCTCTTTCTGCCCCTTCCTAGCTCAGTGAGGCAGATAATACCAGTGGGCTGGGGAGAGGGGAACACTTAACTAAACTAATACAGGCAGTCACTAAACAAATAAACAAGCAAAGAACAATAACAAGTTCTGGGGCAGGGCAGGTTAGAATCAGTACTCAGAGTTTACTACAATATGTCCAGTTTCCGACAAAAATATTACAAGACATGCAAAGAAACAGGTAAGTATGACCCATACACCAGAACGGCGATGCAAACTGCCTGAGAGAACAAATCGATTGTGGGATTAACAGAAAATGGCTTCAAAAAGGCCATTATAAATCTATTCAGAGAACTAAAGGAAGCCATGATTTAAAAAGTAAAGAAAGGTGTGATGATGATGTCACATTAAATAGACACTATCAATAAAGAGATAGACATCAAATAAATGAATAAATAAGTGGGTGAAGGAATGAATGAATATAGACTTTTAGCAGCATGCCCATCTCTAACATTTGCAAAGGCCAGGACAAGAGTAAAAATGGAAGCCTGTATACCGTATGTCTAAATAGATGTGAAATCAAGCAAGCAAACTGTTAAATAAATCATGTTCTGTCCTCATACTTTAAAAATGTACTTTAATAATGACTTAGATATAGAAGGTATAATTGTGAACAACCTACCTACCAGTTCAAGCTCTGTCTACCTCTCAACTTTCCTGGGAGAGCTGTTTTTGGCCACTGGAAGCACATCTCTTCCAAGACCCAGGAAGGAGGCTGGTGCCAGCCCTCAAGGTGGGCAGAGCCCTTTGAATAGAGAATTCCTGGGTCTCGGGCATCCCAGAGCATGGTTTAGCTCGGAACAGTTCTGAAACTCGAGCAAGCATCAGAATCACCAACAGGGGTGTTAAAAAACTGACTACAGGAGCCATCCTTCAGAATTTTTGATTCAGGGGTTCTGAGTTGGGAGTCAAGAATGTGCATTTCTAGCAAATTCCTAGGTGATGTGATGTTACTGTTTGGAGGACCAGATTGGAGAACTACTGATCTAGAAAGAAGGGCTGCAGGCTCTCGGTGGGCATAGTTTCATTGTCCTCTGGCGAGGGGATCAGCTGAAGGAGAGTCAGGGCAGGGTCTTCTAAAACACAGGGCCCAGCGCAGGGTTCTCGCATCCAGCCTGACTTAGCCATGGCAGAATATATACCAGGCGGCCTGGGAGACAGCAGGGTCTGATGTACAGTGAGGTGTCTACGCCTTTCAGTGTAGCCATTCTTCAACACTGGAGTCCAGTCATTTGATCAGGAGACACATACTCCCTAGCAACAGACCAGCAACTTTCCTCCGACAAAGTCCAAGTGCCAGGGGGCACAAGGATGTTCTCATTTCTTCTATCGCCAGTCATGGGATGACACAGCAGCAGGGTCAGCTGAGGTTCCAGAGAGAACAGGGATTACTTTGTTCCCTTTGAGAAACTAAATTCATTAGAGCACAAAACCTTTTTTTCTGGGGTATCATTTATTAATTTGCATCACATGCAAATATTTTGGGAACCGTATTGCTGCCCTACTCTAACGGGGGTTCGGCCACCTCCCTCATCAAATTTTTAAAAAGGTAACCAGTGGTCAAATAAAAGATTTATTTTCTTACTTTCTCTAACTCAAGCTCAAAGATGCTAAATAAGTACACTGTAAACAGAACAGACTGAAACCAAAATGACACGGTTACATCACAGTGTTTATTGTCTGCACCTAAGCAGGCAGAAAGGTGATTATGCAGGCGTTCCAATAAACTGAGCCTTGACTAATTGCAGTTTTGTCCAACAAACAAATTGTTTTTATTTTAAAATCTACTATAGTTATAGTTTACAATGGGCATGCCAATGCAGTAGTAGTCTATTTTATTTAAAAAAAAATTCATGCATTCTTCCACTATGACTAAATGAAAATATCAAGTTTTTAAAAAAATACCAAGTCTTCAATGACTTGCAAATAACCTAGTCAGTGTCAACGCACTCTCATCCCTACTCAAAAAGACTTCCTCTTCTTCAACTGCTTCTTCTTCCCAATTCCACAGGTCCCCATCAGCCAGAGCAAGAGCCATCAAACTGAGGAAGTGACTTTCTCAAGACCATGCACGTGAATCCTGCCCTCCCCACCCACTCTCCCAGGCCTCCCCACCCATCTCTCCCAGGCCTCTGGAAGGGCAGCGTGAAGGTGGTATGTGCCAGGAAGTGAAGGGTTAATGCACAGTTTGGCCTTTTGAAATAAAACCCCCTGAATTCGCTCAAGGACGTCCTTTAAATTCCTTTCCTCCAGCACTTTGTTTGCAAGCCCATAAATAGCTCCTCTTCAAATACATACTGAAAACCCAACCTAATAAAAGAGGTAAAACTGTTTCTGGGCTGACGTGCTTATTGTATTTGCACAGGTCAGAGCTATAGTGTTCACTGTTATCTCAGTTTAAATAAAAGACAAAGGATTCACATACAGCCATCCCATTCTTGAGATTCCCATAAAATGGGGGCATTTTTCTTCACCCATTGCAGCTGCATGTTAAGTACTAGAGGCTGTCTGTTCTTCAACAAGTACAGATTTGAAATGCTGGAATGCCCTGGTCATAACAGCAATGGCACATTTAGAGGACACTTGAGCCAGGAATGAGAAAAAGGAAATGTTTCCTGCTCTGTTGACGGAACTTGCCTTAGATCGCAGGCAAACAGTGATGGTGGCAGACAACAGTGGAAAGAAATCTTCCTTTAGGTGTTCTCTAAGAAGAGACTACATGTTATTTTTCATATGGATTTAGAACTAGAAGAGCTGTTTACATCTCATCTAATTCAATCCTGTAATTTTACAAATAAGAAAATCTAGACCCAGTGTTTCCAAGCAGTTTGCCCTAGGTAGGTAGATACATAGCAGGTATAGGTCCACTGCCAGGAACCAGGTTGTATTATCTGGATTACCAAGACTTCATTATAAGCATGTGTAGAGACCAATAAACGATTTAGACAATTCATACACAGAAGCTTCTGAATTCCTTCTTAAAATGTCAGGATGGTTATCTGAGGTGATTGGATGAACTGTGAGAAAAACATAGACCCTTTGGACATAGTATATGGTTTTCCAGTAATCCTTGTGCTGTGGCTTGAATGTGTCCCCAAAAAAACATGTGTTGGAAACGTAATCTCCAATGCAATAGTGTTGGGAGGTGGGGCCTAATAGGAGATATTTAGGTCATGGTGCTAATTATAAAAGGACTTTAGGCTTCAAGTCTTCAAGTTGTCTCTGTCTCTTTCTCTTTCTCTCTGTCTCTCTCTCTCTCTCTGTCTCTGTCTCTGTCTCTCTCTCTGTCTCTCTTGTGCTCTTTTGTTCTTCCACCATGGGATGACAGAGCAAGAACAGCAAGAAGGTCCTCACCAGGTGCTGTCACCTTGATAGTGGACTTCCCAGCCTCCAGAACTGTAAGAAGTAAACCTCTGTTCTTTATAAATTACCCAGTCTATGGTACTCTATTATAGCAGCACAAAACAGATTAAGATAGCTTATAATAGTCTCTTCTGTTTTTCTCTACATTCCTAATGAATTTTTTTTAAAGCAAAAGAATGATTTTATGATTTTTTTCCAGTCCTTTATATGAGCATTCTCAGATTCATAGCTCGTTTCTTTTGGGTTCGGTTCATATTAGTAATGCCTCTTGCCTGTGGCATAAAGTAAATCTGGACATAACAAGTCTCTAACGCTAGTGAAAAAGAAACACAACTCTGTAGATTATTGAATTAATTGCTGCCCTGAAGGAAAAAAAAAAAATCCCCTGATGTCTTGTGGCAGCAGTCGACACAGATGGCCCGCTAAAGACAAAAACTTCTGTGGACTGGGAAGAGTCTCCTTCAGAAACACAGCTTCCATTATTTCAAGAGGGCATTTAAGGACACTTACTCCTGGCTTCTGTACTTTGCCAGGCAGAATTAATGTTTGCCTAGTGGCGCTGTCCACTAGAGGGAGTCAGGGTCCTTCCATGGAACTCTACAGGGAAGAACTTCAAAAGAATGCAGCCATCTGAAATACAATGATGGGAGCAAGGAGGGGATAAGGTTTTCACTTCTACCTGGGACACGTCTTACTTTGGAGAACACTATTCATGGATGTGTTTCTTCCTTTGACAGATCATCATTGAGGGGAGATACAGTGTATTAGACAATAGGGAACACTACATCAACACTCACAGAAGGGCCAGCTTACTCTCATTCTGGAATAATGCATGGAAGATAGAAACTAGGAAGCCTGCAAACTCGGTTTACTAGTTGAAAATTGGTCAACTTTCATCTGACTTACCTAAGTGATAACCTAAGCAGGTGTCAACAGCAGTTGCTTGATCATCTCTGGCTTCGAACATACTCAAAAATAGTTAACATTTTCAACAAGCAAGCAAAGCAAGAGCCCCTTATCTCTTCAAAAGTGTAACTGCTGCCTGTAGTCAATTCCTTCAGTTCAGTGTCAAAGAGACCTTTCTTTTTTCTCTTTTTCTCTAAGAAAAAAGGATCTCACTATGTTGCCCAGACTGGACTCTGGACTTGAGCTCCTGGACTCACGCAATCCTCGAGGCCTAACCTCATTCCCAAGTAGCTGGGACTATAGGCTCAAGCCACTGTACCTAGCCACAGAGAGACATTTCTTGTGATCTTCAAGAATCCCCTATTATGATAAAATGCCCTAGAGGCCCAGCATGGTGGCTTACACCTGTAGTCCCAGCAATTTGTGAGACCGAGGTGGGTGGATCACTTGAGCCCAGGAGCTCAAGACAAGCCTGAGCAACATGACAAAACCCTATCTGTGGAAAAAATACAAAAATTAGCTGGGTGTGTTGGCATGTGCTTGCAGTCACAGCTACTCAGGAGGCTGAGGTGGGAGGATTGCTTGAGCCCGGGAGGTGGAGGTTGTAGTAAGCCAAGATCACACCACTGTACTCTAGCCTGGGCAACAGAGCAAAACTCTATCTCAATAAAATAAAATAAAATGCCCCAGACATGTGGGGGAAAGTATTTGTTATAGTATTATTTATGATAGCAAAATTGGAAAGAGACTAAAAGCTCTATATCAAAGGAATGGTAGAGTAAATTATGATGAAGCCACATAAAACAATATGATGAATCCTTTAAAATCATGCTTCAAAAATAACTTTA
Organism: Pongo pygmaeus; assembly: GCF_028885625.2. Lineage (NCBI taxonomy): Eukaryota > Metazoa > Chordata > Mammalia > Primates > Hominidae > Pongo > Pongo pygmaeus. The sequence continues at coordinate 25,267,405 of NC_072381.2, read as the reverse complement.
GTGACTTGGGAAATAATTATAAATTAGTGTCAAGTGAAAAATAGCATATTAAAGAACTGATGTACAAAATGATCTCAATTATTGTACTTTTTTTTAAAGCAAAGGTACCAAAAGTCTAAGACAAATATCTCTGAAAGGTAGGATTACAGATGAATTTACATCATGTTTCCAATGTTTTTGTATTTAAAAAAGCTATTAAAATAAATGTTTTTAAAATTTATAACTGGAAAGAAGTAATCTTGAATTTATATACCAATACTCCTGAAAAAATGGCAACAGACTTTTTGTGGTTCTCTATAAAGAGATTCCAATCCCTAACCAAGAACAAGGGACGGTTGATAGGAAAATGCACAGGCAGGCATGTGAAGAGTGGGTGTGGAGTGAATAGAGGAAAGGGAAAAAAAGATTGAGGAAAGGGTGGTAAGAGGATACCAAGAACTCATTTCCCCTGCCTCCCTAGCAAGAAGACAGCACTGCGCCCAGCCAGTCATCATTCTCCAGGATCAAAAATCATGAAACAAACAAACAAAAAAATGATGACATTATTGAAGACATTACCCAGTGAAAACAAACACTTTCAATAAGAGACCAATTGATATATGAACTTTGAGATCTTTGCTTTGATGGCTTTGCAAGGCAGAAAATATAGAAAAATTAGTTACCATTTTGTCAAATTGTATTTTTATTCATGATTATATAAGTTATAACCAATTGACATTGATTAGGAATGACTCAAGTAATCTTTGTGTGTGTGTGTGTGTGTGTGTGTGTATTTTTAGTAGAGACGGGGTTTCACCATGTTGGCCAGGCTGGTCTCGAACTCCTAACCTCGTGATCTGCCTGCCTCGGCCTCCCAAAGTGCTGGGATTACAGGCGTTAGCCACCATGCCCGGCCTCAAATAACTAGTTGTAAATGGTGTTTTCTACTTTGTATAATTAATTTGGTCATGTGCGAGTGTCTATGGACGTGTTTTGCATATAGAAAAACATTCTCATTAAATGCCATGGAGCAAATATTTGCCATGTGAGGAAAGGACCATTACTTGGTAAAGTGGTGTTAGCAGGAAATTACTACCTGGATGAATACATTATGATTCAAAAGAAGCTTAGAGGTGTCTACTCCAGGTACAGAACAAGTCCTTCTTTAATCTTAGACTGTTTCCAATACTCTTGCTAGGCTATAGCTGACCAACAGAGGCAGTGTCTGGGAGGAGAATGCTCTGGAAAGGAGGAGGCAAGAAAGCTAGAATGGTTGACTTAAATAATCATGCAAAGGAGCGCCTAGAATTTTGCTAGTGAGCTACAGGATTATACCAACTACATTGTAACAGTCATTCTGGAACTCACCTAGAGATAGGCTGTACAGAAAGGGAAAAACTGCAGGTTACCAGGATCTGGAATAAGTTGAATCAGAAAGGAAAGGTTATAAAAATTTGGGGAAGGGAGATGGGATTCATCAATAGGCAGATGTGTGTAAAGAAATTAAGTAAACCAAGATTACAACAAATGGGCAAAAAACCACTTGGACATAGGGAAAGTTGTAGAGGTGAAGACAGAGTGCTCTGTCTTAAGTAAGTAAATGTCAGGAGGGCCCACAGCTGAGTAAGAGCTTAGTGCCATGGAGAAATCCTGAAACCATTCTCGCTGTCATCCTCACATTGCCCTGAAGACAAGACCCACACTGTGCACCGTGGGGGGGACATGGAAACCATGAAATTGACCACATCAGCCACGTAGACTAATCGCTAGACTTTGAACTTGTAAATGTTCCTATGATGCTCTTCAACTTTCTTATCTTTCTATCATGGACCTTGTTTGCCTGCCTAGACTTAAAAATTATAAATGATTAACTGGTAAAAATGAAATTCCTAGTCCTTTTGGTGGTTTCCCCAAACAGATACTTTCCCTTAACAGCCAATAGTGGGTTTTTGTGTGTGGTTTTTTTTTGTTTGTTTGTTTGTTTGTTTTTTTGAGAAACTTATCTTCCAAATTGCTAAAATTTGTCCTTTTGGAAAAAGTATATATATTTATTTAGCTCAAGCAATTGTTGTTATTGCTTCAGGGCAACACAGAACGGCATAGTCACAGTTCCTCAGTGCAATTACCACAGTCTTATTTGGAGCCTGAATTAGCAACCAGCGTGGGAGGCAAGGCAAAGAGAAAACCATGAGAAGATGCTTTCCCTTGGGGAAGAAAAAAAGGACATATTTTAGACGTTATGAGAGGGAAAGAGACACTGTCCTTCATATGCCTGGAAACCTGGAGAACTGGAGCTATCACGATCATAGTGCACCAAGTGGGAACTGTCTGTATGACAGATTCTCTGAGGAGATAGCACAATGTTTTTGTAAATGTATGACAAGAAGCAGCAGCCCAAATAGAAGGGACATGTTGAACGTCCCTAATCTGAAAGTCCAAAATCTGAACTGCTCTAAAATTTGAAACTTTTTGAGCACCAATGTGACTCTACAAGTGGAAAATTATGCACCTGACATCATGTGATGAATTCTAGTCAAAACTCAGTCAGTACTTTGTTTCATGCACAAATTGTTTAAAATATTGTATAAAACTACCTCCAGGTTATGATATAAGGTGATTAAAAAACATAAATAAATGTTGTGTTTAGATTTGGGTCCCATCCCTATTCCAAAATTTTAAAAAATCCAAAATCTGAAACACTTCAGCATTTCAAATAAGGGATTCTCAACCTGTGTTAAGCCATTAAGTATGTCTTAAGTAGACTTAGTAAATTAGCCAAAACAACCTCTTTGAAGCCACTGTTTAGAATATTACACCTTCCATAACTTGGAATTATTTGAATTCCAAGCCTTTAAATGTTGTTTTTTTAATTAAGTACTTAATTAAGTACTTTGAATTAAGTACCATAAGTACTTAATTTTTTACTTAAGTACTATAATATACTGTAATATACTTAATTCAAAAAAATTACATACTGTAAGTACTTTGAATTAAGTATTAGAGCATAGAAAAACTCAACCATGCCCACTGTCTTAGCTCAGATTTCCTAGAAGCAGATCCTAAAATGAGGATTCTTATTCAGTGACTTATTGGCTTGTACCCTCAGAAAAGGCCGGGCACAGTGGCTCACGCCTATAATCCCAACAGTTTGGGAGGCCAAGGTGAGCAGATCACTTGAAGTCAGGACTTGAGACCAGCCTGGCTAATGTGGTGAAACCCCATCTCTACTAAAAATACAAAAATATTAGCCAGGTGTGGTGGCACACGCCTGTAATCCCAGCTACCCGTGAGAATGAAGTAGGAGATTCACTTGAACCCAGGAAGCAGAGGTTTTAGTGAACCAAGTTCGCACCACTGCACTCCAGTCTGTGCGAAAGAGCAAGACTACATCTCAAAAAAGAAAGAAAGGAGAATAAGAGAAAAGGGGAGGTTTGGGGTTGGGGAAGCTAAGCGAGAATGTAGTCTCAGATGGAGACCGCATGGGGACACCCTGGAGTACATTGCACCAGAGCTGCATCCTACCTTGAGGTGAAGGGGCTGGTTTGGGCTTGTCCAACGTCGGCCAAGGCCTGTTAGGGTGGGTGGGTGGGTTATGCAAAGCTCCTAGGTCAGACAGGGGGAATGGGGGATTCTTTAGAATAGAGGCAGCTGTGAGTTGTTAGAAGATACAGGCTGATGAGCTGGCACGTGGAGAGAATGTAAGTGGGGCAGCAACGGCCTCTACTCTAGCGAGCAGCCATCACTACAAAAGCATCAGGCTGTAAACCAAAAAGTGTCTGTAAAACAAAAGGTCTCAATCAGTTTACAAGTTTATTTTGCCAAAGTTAAGGATGCACTGGGGAGACAGGTCTGTCTCTTTCTCCAAAGATGATGTTGAGGGTTTTAGTTTTAAAGGGGAAAAGCAGGCTAGAGGAAAAGCGGGAGGCCGTGGTAATCTACATGTTGCAAGAGAAAAGGAGCAGGTAGGGGAAGAGTCAGTGACACATTGCTCCTGCGCTCAGTAAATCGGCACTTCTCATAAGATAAGATGAACATAGGGTTGCTCCCTGTGGAGATAGTTAACCTTTTATCTATAGCTGTCTACTTAGGAACAAAAGGGAAAGTAGATTCTTGCATGACTCAGCTTTCAGCTTACTTTTTTTTCTTTTGGGAGCATGAATTGGGGTCCTGGGTTCTTATTTTTCTTTATAAGGCTGTGCCCTGATGGTAGCTTGGCAGAGCAGCGGCTGAACACGATAGGAAGCTACTGTAGACATTCGCTAAAACCCATTCCTATCTTCCCAGAAAGTCCTTCCTGTCCTGGCAGTTTAGAAAATGAAGTTAAAGCCACAGTAAGATTCTCAGGGAGTATGAGTGGTGCTTGCTAGGCTCTTCCAAGCTTGGTAACATCAAACAAGTTACTCACTTTCTCTTAACCTCGATTTCTCATTTATAGATTAATAAATATAAATACCTGTATTAGTAGAGATAATAACACTACCTTAGTACGTGGTAAGTATTAAGCAACACCTTATACGTTAACGAGCTTAGCCCAGTACCTAGCACATAGTAAAGGCTCTATAATTAGGAGTTATTATTAATTTGGAAAGCAACATTTCCAATAATATTGGAATTATTGATTGATAATTGACCCAGGCTGGGCGTGGTAGCATGCGCCTGTAATCCCAGCTACTCAGGAGGCTGAGGCAGGAGAATTGCTTGAACCTGGGAGGCAGAGGTTGCAGTGAACGGAGGTTGGAGGCGCCACTGCACTCCAGCCTGCACAACAGAGTGAAACTCTGTCTCAAAATAAATAAATAAATAAATAAGATAATTGATCCAAATTGAAAAGTGATGTCACATCAACAGGAACTCTAACAATGATACCAATACCTCCCATAGGTATCTCTGGTATGATTCAGATTAGCATGCGTTTTTGCATGCATGATCCCATTGTCCCCATTTTACGGCTGAGAAAACAAAGGCTCAACTGAGAAAGCCCATCAGGAAAAGCCCCTGGCACCACAACCACGTGGTAGAAGTCTCTTGAAGATCTCTCTTTCTTGCTGCTCACAAAGTTCCGTTGACTCCAAGGTGACAGATTTATCAGTTTTTCCAAAAGGTTGAGTGACATCTAAATTTCTTGTTGGAAAGTATTACCCATACTTGGTATTTTATCCATCCTGAAATGAATGAATCCCTGAATGACAAGGGAATGGCAATGTGTGATCACCACACATTGAATGGCTTCCCTGAGGTTGAAATGTTGATTTATCTGTGTAGCGAGGGAGCCCAAGCTCATCGCCCATCCTTACTCACGTAAGCTTCGCACACGGACTGGAGAGAATTGTGTCTGTTAGTCTGAAAACCAGAATCCAAAAGCAGCAAGAAGCAGGAGGAGATTCAACCCAAATAACCTCCGCCTATACTCTTCCAGCTCAGAAATTGGCCAACAAGTGCAAAAAACAAAAACAAAAACAAAAAGCCTAAAAATGTGAGCACACATTGCTTTGCAATGTGCCATTGAAGTCACAGCACAACCATTTGGAAAAAGTGAAATGGCTCCTCATTTTCTCTTTGTATGGCTAGTTCAAAAGCAAAAAAATTTTTTTTTTAAATTTTTTTCTTTTTAAGACTACGTGAGAGTAAACAACAAATTTAGCTAACTTTTTCCCCCACTGAAGTTTTGTGAGTGTCACATAATCATTTGTGTAGTCGAAGCACCAATTAGTCCACATAGGTGGGTAATTTTTTTGAAAGTCACAACTTTCCTTTGCAATGTGTTCCTAAGCTCTACAATTTTCTCTTCCAGGAATTTGTTCCTCATATTGGACCTAGACCATTTCTCTCAAAATACTCTCTTATTTTGTTCTTAATAAAAGAAAGAACACTACATTACTAGATAAAATAGAATAATATACCTTCACCTGTGAGGAACACGCTGGTCTACTTCCTCAAATTTCTCCCATGTCATTCAAATAACCTCCAGTTCTGAACTTACTCATCTCTTCCCTATACATTACATATAGGTCACCCTCCTTTGCTTCCAAAGTTCCGTATAGTCCTGAAATTGTGTGCTCCAGGACTGGTGTGGTCTTTTCAGGTTCTTTGTCAAAGATCCCCCACAGAGAGCCGGATTCAAGGCCACCTGGGTAGAGCCATTCAGGATATTTGGGAGACCCCAATCTCCTCTGAGTACAGTGGTTAAGATTGTGGTGAGGTGGGGGAACAGATCTGGGTTTAAATCTCATTGCCATTTACTAGTTGTTCCTACTTGGAACGTCTCTATGCTCATGAAATTGGGCTAATAGTTGTGTCTATTTTATAAAATTGTTATGAAGGTGGAATGAGACAAAACTGTGAAATAATAGGCATTCAAGGCTGGGCGCGGTGGCTCACGCCTGTAATCTCAGCACTCGGGGATGTCGAGGCAGGCAGATCATCTGAGGTCAGGAGATCGAGACCAGCCTGGCCAACATGGTGAAACCCCATCTCTACTAAAAATGCAAAAATTAGCCAGGTGTGGTGGCAGGCACCCATAGTCCCAGTTACTCAGGAGGCTGAGGCAGGAAAATCACTTGAACCCAGGAGGCAGAGGTTGCCGTGAACTGAGATCATGCCACTGCACTCTAGCCTGGGTGACAGAGTGAGACTGTTTCCAAAAAAAAAAAAAAAAAAAAGACATTCAAAGAGTAATATTACTGATAAAGTAAAGGTTAGTTATTGCTATTGCTATGACCTCATCTGCTGTTTGCCTGACTTCTATTGATGAATGAAATACTATAATACTTTGAGTTCATATATATTCCTTCCTAATCTTTCAATTTTCCCTTTTGAATGTATTAATGTAATGAATGTCATTGACATTCTTGGGCTGAAAATATATTGTGTCTCCCCTGAGTCATTCAAAGAACCTTCTGGCTAGATCACACCCAGTCCGGAGCGTCTGAGCAGCACACTGAGGCTTTAGGACAGGTAGGAGACAAAGTCAGTCCTTTTTTTTTTTTTTATTATTATACTTTAAGTTTTAGGGTACATGTGCACAATGTGCAGATTTGTTACATATGTATACATGTGCCATGTTGGTGTGCTGCACCCATTAACTTGTCATTTAGCATTAGGTGTATCTCCTAATGCTATCCCTCCCCCATCCCCCCCTCCCACAACAGACCCCAGAGTGTGATGTTCCCCTTCCTGTGTCCATGTGTTCTCATTGTTCAATTCCCACCTATGAGTGAGAACATGCGGTGTTTGGTTTTTTGTCCTTGCGATAGTTTGTTGAGAATGATGGTTTCCAGTTTCATCCATGTCCCTACAAAGGACATGAACTCTTCATTTTTTATGGCTGCATAGTATTCCATGGTGTATATGTGCCACATTTTCTTAATCCAGTCTATCGTTGTTGGACATTTGGGTTGGTTCCAATTCTTTGCTATTGTGAATAGTGCCGCAATAAACATACCTATGCAGGTGTCTTTATAGCAGCATGATTTATAATCCTTTGGAAGCCACTCTTCTAATAGCTTTATAATTGATCCCTGGCTCACGCTCTGAAAGAAGTCAAGAGTTCAGAGGTAAATTCAGCACAGAGCAGGTATTATTTCGATTTAGAATAATAGAGTTCCCCAACGTTACTGGTAGAAGAAGTCTTAGAGTCCATCTTTCAACCCAACGCACAAATTGGCTTCACAGTGCCCTTGAAAAGTGATCATTCAGTTCAGTCAATTTTAGGTAGAATTTAGAAAGTTCTTCCATATTTTGAGCAAAAGCATTCTTTACCATGACTTCTACTCATCAGTTCTCACTCCACCCTTAACATCGTACATCTGCCTCACGTCATCTCTCAGGGTTAAATCCCTCTGCTATGAGATAAATCTTTCACACTGAAAGCATCCATCAGGTCCGTTCTACACCCTCCTCATCACTCTCCAGATGATCATTTTTTCAAAGTAAATATCCCCAATTCTTTTGTTAAAATTAAAAAAAAACGCTTGCCCTTAAAGTAATTGCTGTGAGTACACTGTCAGCAAGAAAAGGGTTATTAAAAATCTGATTCTCTATACATAATACACACAAATACTTATTTATACAATACGTGATCATATATATGTACACACACAATTACACACACACATTACACACACACGATTACACACACACACTTTTGGACCCGACCCCAACTACCATTTTGTAGCAAAGAGCCTATAGTGGTTTCCTTCCATAGTCCTCTTGCTTTCTTACCCAGAAATTTACTTATTGAAAGAGAACTCAGATATTTGAGGATGAGAAATATAACAGAATGCAGCAAATATTGCCATTCTGTAGGTAACTTCCCATGAGTTGTGTCTCACATGGACAATAGCTTGTTTGGATATGCCCAAAATTTCCAGGGTCAATGGAAGTCACCATGCGATTGTCAAAGATCTCACCTTCCCCACTCCAACCCCCTCCCCGAAACCCTGTTTAAAGCAAATAATCAAACAGGTAATTTAGGAGGCTAATATGGTTTTCTACAATTACAGGAAGACATTTGGCTGTGTGCCTTCCTTAGCTTGACAGATGTTACTGGTTTCAGGGAGGAAATTATTCCATGGAAAGAAATGACTAACGTATCTACTTTAGATATTAGGATATCACATTAATATAGATAAGTATACTTTAGAAAAAAATAAAGAAAAAGAATCTATTATAGCCATAATAGGCATTAGTAACAGGACACAGAGAGCAACAACAGAATGAAGTGTTTCTCGGTTGCAGTGGGGAGTTTTTTATGTAGCATTTACCTTAAAATCTCTTTAAGGAAGAATAAATTAACTGGAAGGAACTAGGTGGCATGTATGGTCATTATCCTAGTATCTTGAGTGGGCAGAGCATGTAATTCATACCCTATAGAATAGAATGGTGACCAAACAGACCTAATTCATTTTGGATATTTAAAGTGGTCCATTTGGATCAGTGTAAAGATACACTGATATATTTCCCCTTAAAAGGTTGCACCATGTAGAATACCTACTTAAAGCTCAAGGCTAATTTGATTTCAGCTTTTAGGATAAGTGGTAAGTAATTCACGTATTTGACTTTCTCATAGCTGCCACTATTTTATTCTCATAAGATTGCTTAATTTAAGAAAATTCTAGACTCTCGAGCATTACCTTCAGGGAAGTTGTTATAAATTCAAAACTCTAACATTATTCCTCAAAAATAATTATAAGATCTTAAGGCAAATTTTCAGCCAGACCTTGACTATTAGGGTTTTCCTTCTTCTTCCTTCTTTTTTATTTATTTATTTATTTATTTATTTATTTTTATTTTATTTATTTATTTATTTTATTTATTTTTTTTTTTTACGGAGTCTTGCTCTGTCACCCAGGCTGGAGTGCAGGGGCGCTATCAGCTCACTATTACAGCCTCTGCCTCCCAGGTTCAAGCAATTCTCCTATCTTAGCCTCCCAAGTAGCTGGGATTACAGGCATGCTCCACCACACCCGGCTAATTTTTGTATTTTTAGTAGAGATGAGGTTTCACCATGTTGGTTGGCCAGGCTGGTCTCAAACTCCTAACCTCTAGTGATCTGCCCACCTCGGCCTCCCAAAGTGCTGGGATGACCGACGTGAGCCACTGTGCCTGGCCTCCTCCATAAATAAGGAATTTTTTAAACTAGGTCTATCCAATGCCCAAAAGGCAAGAATTGATACAATACAGTTTTTTTTTTCAAGCACATGCTGTTTCTCTGGTTAAAAACATTGTAAGCCTGACATTGCCCTAGGAGTTCTTAAAATTATTTCATTAAAAAAATCACAGTGGCATAGAGTTGTGAGTGAGACACCCTTATAAGATTAATTTCAGTATCCAGCTGCTCAGATGCTTGATGTCATTTTATTCACTCTATTGTTGACACCGCATATTAGAAAGGAAAAGAAAAATGGAATTTCAGTGTAATGAGATTGAGAATATTATTACCTTATCAACATTATACAACATGAAATATTTTAAGGAACCTAATGGAGTTTCTTGTGAGCTTGTCCTAAGCACCATGTGGTGCATATTTTTCAAATAATAAAAGACCTGCAGAAACCCCATAATGGCTTGTTTTTGTCAGTGGGCCATGAAGCCACTTAGTTATACATAGGCTTTTGCCAGGAATTTTAATCTCCTTAATGTGATCCACAAGGTGTGACCAGTTGTCACATTCATCATGAAGAACAATAGCATACTTATACTTTGTTAAAGCCAAGGAAAATTCTTAGGGTTAAATGTCAATAAACCCGTCTCTACATGGCCTCAAGTGAAGTCAAGATATAGCCAATGTTCTGTTCTTATGTCCAAGACAGAGAGCCAAATCAGATCATTATCAAATCGATTCAAATCTATCTTGCTTGGAAGTATCACATTTTAGCTGCCTATCTTGGTCTTCGTTCTACCTGGTGCTGAAAAGAGGCATCCATATTCTTAAAACATAGCTTCCATTCTATCTCAGATCCTTACTCAACTGATACAGAGAAAAATCCATAAAGGAATGAAGAAAAAGTGTGTATAGGATATAAATACTTGGAGTTACCTGGTTCTTTCCTAAGGTAATAGAAGCCTCTCTGTATTTCCAAAAAAGCCTGAGGAAAAAAATATATATATATTGCTAAGTGTTTACTACAGTGCTGCCATTCTCTGATTTTGATAATAAAAATGGCAAGATCATTCTAGATGAGTAGATTAGATCTGTTTTTTACCTATTCACAAAATAAAAAGTCTGTCTGCTTAGTGGAAAGGCCCCTTCTGTGTCCCACACTGAGTGGAAAGGCTTGTTCCAGAGACAACATGGCTAGTTTCCTGGTTACATGGTCTGAAGACAGTTATGGCTTGCGAATATTCCCATTCAATCATCAATTGGCTACTGCAATTGGAAAAAGTAGTCTGGGCCTTGGATTTATTGGGGGTTTGACTATTCTCTGGAGGCTTTATAAAATTTTTGCACATTCAATGAATAACACTGTGAAGTTAGAGGTTTAGTTCAGCTCAAGATTTACCTGACTTTTGGTCTTAAAGCCGTTTTTTTGTTTAAAGCCATTCTGGTTTTAAAACCAAAATGAACTCCTTGGCCATCCCTGTGTTTTCAGCAAGTAGACCTAAAATCCAACAATTTGATATGAATAATTTACAATTATCTCCATTTCCCAACAGCCAAGCAAAAGCCTCACAGAGTATGTCATCTTATCAATAAAACTGCCTGTAAGTACATATATAAGTAAGGGAACTGATCAAAAAGAGATACAGATCATTTGGAAACTCAAAAGCATGCTTAGGAGAAGAGATAAGGATATTAAGACATAGAATCAACATGCAATAAAGCCCAAATGTTTATGGGAGACTGTTTCACAGCCCTTTATTTCTCATATGGAATTGTCACGCAATGTTAGAGATAGACAACACCTCCTAGGCAAATCTCTTATGGAGTGAGTGAATAAAATTTACCACGCTACTAACCTCTGCTGAAATAACTTTGGAAAAATACTACTGAAGTATTTCTTTCCATTTTTTGGTAGTCACAAAAGTGCTTCTATATATAAGCAAAAATCTACCTGTAATCTCCAAATCAAACGCAGTTTTCTCCTCTTTCCCCCAACTACCATTCAACCATTGGGTAAGATGGTAACTCTCAAAGACCCCTCCCAGGGGGTCTCTGCATGAAGCCATATATTCCCAGCTAATTTATGCATTTGTTCATTCATTCAATATTTCTTGAATATCTATTATATACTAGGTACTGGGGACATAAAACAAATAAGGCATAATTCCTGCCCTCAAGGAGCTAGCAGGTGGAGATTAACACATAAAAAGAAATTAACCATAGAGTATGGTACATGCTTCCATAGAGGTTGGTCAGGCTTTGTGACAACACAGAGTAGGGACTTAAGGAGGTGACCAGAGAAACCTCTAAGAAAGGAAGACACTTGAGATGAATTTTAATGATCAACTGGAAGTTAACTAGGTGATTAATAATAAAAGCAAAAATGATCACATCTTTCCAGTGCAGGCACTAAGCTCCTTATTGACATAATCTCACCGCAGCCTCCACCTCCCAGGCTCAAGCAATCCTCCTCCTACCTCAACCTCCTGGGTAGCTGGGACCACAGGTGTGTGCCACCACAGCCAGGTAACTTTTCATTTTTTTGTAAAGACAGGATCTCCCTATGTTGCCCAGGCTGGTCTCAAACTCCTGGGCTCAAGCAATCCTCCTGCCTCAGCCTCTCAAAGTGCCGGGATTACAGGCCACTGTGCCCGGCCTTCTTGAAAGATCTTAAACAGTACAGGAGAAACTTGAGGATATTTATATGCAAAGGCTCTAGTTTATTTATCTTTGATTTTCTTTGAGACCTGGTGTTGCCAGTTTGACCATTCCATTGAACAGGGGACTAAACAGCAGTTAGTGACAGGTAATCACTACTCACTAGGTTTCACCACTCATTAGCTGGTGAAAGCAAGACTTAATGAGCAGGCACAGAAATTCTCATTCACCTGTTGATGTCTAGTCCTGCTCTCTGATCCTGGACACTCTGGTAAGCACCTTGCACTGAAAATGCACATAAAAATGCACACTGCAATGGAATGCCACCATATTTTAAGGACAGGACTACATACAGTATGAAAGGGGGGATGTAGGGGCCTCAGGAAGCATGGGGCTCTGTACCTCTAGTTTGTCTATGGGAGTATTGTCTTTGGCTTGCTGCATTCTTAAACCTTGTTCCAGCTGGGGTGGTGGGAAGCACACTCTTTCCAGCCAAACTCATCCCTTGAAAGCTACCATTCCACCAGGGAAATTTTTACTTCCACCATATCTTATGCTAATGAACACACCCTTTGTGGGGTAGATTTCAGTAATGATATTTGAAGTGCTAAGTAACCCCCTCCTAAGTGTGGATCCCTAATTAGGATGTTTCAAATGCTAACTAACAACTCTTGGAATGTGGATGTCTGATTAGGGTACTTCAAATACCTCCTCCTTCCTCCCTCCTCCTAGGGTGTCGATTGCACCAAAGTATTTTAAAGTAAATCAGCACAGAGATGATATCATCCCTACATAGGGCTTGCTAGTGAAAACAAGAGAAAAAAGTGTCCCTTTGTGTGTGTGAGATACTCGTCACAAGGACAAGTAGAGACAAGCTTGGAGTGATGTCGCCCCAGTCATTTCCTCTTCCCGAATGGGTATGCAGATGATGAGTTAGTAAAGCATGAGTTTCTGTATCCCTTTGTCTGAAAACCCACATGACACATGCTGGCTCTGCAAACACCACCATTATCCCTCATGACTTTTCCATAGCTAAGCGGTGCTGACGTAGAGTCAAGGCGCAGGCAGGCTGCCACCCTGAAAAATGAGAGCACTACCTGAAACAAAGGCCCCGGGTGGCATCATGGTTTTATGTGGCTGGGCTTGAGACAGATAGCACATTCACTGGGCTCTGCTTGGGAAAGGGGACTTATTCTGGGCTAAAGAGAAGACCCTGTCACCCTGGGCAAGCTGACGGAGCCGGGATGCCTCCCCCTGAGCGAGAAGTGGCCTGTCTGTATTTCGTTTAAGTGTGACACCTTCAACTCAACATCACACTTCTGGGATAGCACACAGTCACTGAGGACCCTTAGGTGTCCCATGAAAGCTCTGGACCCAATACGCAGAAAAAAAAAATGAAGAGCACATACGCATATACACACTTTTGTACATAATTTCAGGAGGATTATGAACTCCCTCATCCCTTTCTAAAATATGTTTTTTTGGAAATAGAGTCTCGCTGTGTTGCCCAGGCTGGAGTGCAATGATGCAATCTTGGCTCACTGCAACCTCCGCCTATGGGTTCAAGTGATTCTCCTGCCTTAACCTCCAGAATAGCTGGAACTACAGGCTCTCGCCACCATGCCTGGCTAATTTTTGTATTTTTGTTAGTAGAGACGGGGTTTTACCATGTTGGCCAGGGTGGTCTTGAACTCCCGACCTCAAGTGATCCGCCTGCTTTAGCCTCCCAAAGTGCTGGGATTACAGGCATGAGCCACCATGCCTGGAGCTTTCTGAAATATTATGTGTCTTTCAGTGCAATCTAAAATTATGTTTTTGAGGGCAAAATATTGCAATAAAGTAAATAAATTTTTCATAACGTCAGTTCATTTCAAATTGGATTTTAGCTTAAAATAAAGAATTTTATGGCCTTGGGAATGTCCAACAGTGGCCTAAATTGTCCTGATTTCCTTTGTTACTGAACCAAACTTGGGTCCACGCACTGGGCTCTGCAAAGCCAATACTCACATCAGGATTGCAGCAAGAGAAAGTGGGAGATTTACTGCAGGATGCCCAGGAAGGAGAACTGACAGCACGTAGTTAAGATGTGAATTCCCTGACAGCTTACAGGTAAGGGACTTCAAAGGTGGGGAGGCAGAGGTGACAAGCAAAGCCATAAATCAATACATGAAGGCGACATATTGGTTTGACCTAAGAAGGGGGAACATCTCAAAGCAGGTATGCTGGGGTAATAGGTAGATTAGAAGATATTTTATTTTATTCTGAGACGAGTTTCACTCTTTTTGCCCAGACTGGAGTACAATGATGCGATATTGGCTCACTGCAACCTCTGCCTCCTGGGTTCAAGTGAGTCTCCTACCTCAGCCTCCCAAGTAGTTGGGATAACAGAAGCACGCCACCACGCCTGGCCACTTTTGTATTTTTAGTAGAAACAGGGTTTCACCATGTTGGCCAGGCTGGTCTCGAACTCCTGACCTCAGGTGATCCGCCACCTTGGCCTCCCAAAGTGCTGGGATTACAGGCATGAGCCACCATGCCCGGCCAGATTAGAAGATTTTCTGATTTGAGATCGGTTAAGGAGCTGAAACTTTCTCTTAAAAATTGGGGGCCAGCAGAAAAGAATGTTAGCTCTGGCTCATGGGTGTGACCTCCTCCAGGACCCCAGGAAGAAATTTAGATAAAGAATGGTGGTCAGAGTTCAGTCCTCGGCTTCCCCTTCTGTGAGGTCTACATTCTAGCAGATGGTATTTTCCATTTGGTGGCGTCTGGGTTTCTGAAAAACAGCTCAGGGACATATGTTAAGATGTCGTTTTTAGTTTCTATAGTTTCTATAGTCACAAAACATTTTGTGACTCTAACTTCCTTGGCGATTGTTTTAAGCTATTACCTTTTTAAATGTTTTGTATTGTTTTTTTTTTCATGATGTTTTCTGACAGAGGGTTGATATAATCTTTTTTTAAATTTTGAGTTCCCAGGTACATGTGCAGGATATTCAGGTTTACATATTCAGCAAATCTTCTCGATTATAAAGTTGCTCATCTACTTCTCAAGGCTAGCTAGGTTCCTGGAACTTCCCTTGAATGAACTCAAAATTTTTCTTTCTTTCCATGCTTGGGAAGATTGTTGGGGTGACTGGCAGGCCCCTATGGGGGGTCCCTGCTCTGTCTAACCTTGTTCCTGGTAATGTTTGGCTGAGGTTGTTGCTGCCTGGCAGGGATGTTAAGGAAGAGATTCCTATACAGGGTGGGGATTGGAGAAGATGCCCTGCACATGGGCCTTTCAACTCTAAGAATTTATGAGCTTCCACTTTCAGGCACCCTTACAACCCCAGGGAAGGAGCGTGCTGGAGAATCTTCTGGAGTCATGACTCCATCTCACCATGGGTGGGTCAAAGGTTCTCTGAGGGTTAGGTCTGTACATTAGGATCAATTCCAACATCAAGTTCAGTAGCATCTTCCTGTGGAGAGTAGAGTAGGGACTTGTGGATGGAGCTCAAGGGCAAAGAGAGCAGAACAAGGGCCTAGGGATTGAACTTCTTCCAGGACTAAGAAGACACAGATGCAAAACTAGGGGCAGTTGAGATTTCAAGCAGAAGTACAGTTTTCCTGTGGAATTTGTTTCCTCCTTACTACCTGTATTAGTCTGTTTCTGTGTTACTATGAAGAAATATCTGAGATGGGGTAATTTATAAAGAAAAGAGGTTTAATTGGCTCATGGTCCTGGAGGCTGCACAGGAAGCACAACAGCTTCTGCTTCTGGGAAGGCCTCAGGAAGCTTCCAATAATGGTGGAAGGCAAAGGAGGAGTAAGTGTCCTACATGGAGGGAGCAGGAGTGAGAGAGGTGGGAGGGGCCACACACTTTAAGATCACCAAATCTCATGAGAACTCACTCACTGTTGCAAGGACAGTACCAAGGGGATGGTGCTAAAGCATTCATGAGAAATTCACCCCATGAGCCAGTCACCTCCCACCAGGACCAACCTCCAACACTGGGAATTACAATTCAACATGAGATTTGGGTGGGGACACAGATGCAAACCATATCACTACCTCCTATGCAAATCCCCAGCCCCAGACAGAGAGGAAGTCAGTGTAAAACGATTCCTATTTGAAGAATGAAAGGGCCAGGCACGGTGGCTAATGGCTGTAATCCCAGCACTTTTGGAGGCCGAGGCGGATGGATCACCTGAGGTCAGGAGTTCAAGGTCAAATGGTAAAACCCCATCTCTACTAAAAATACAAAAATTAGCCAGGTGTGGTGACAGCTGCCTATAATCCCAGCTATTTGGGAGGCTGAGGCACGAGAATTGCTTGAACTCGGGAGGCAGAGGTTGCAGTGAGCCATGATTGCACCACTGCACTCCAGCCTGGGTGACAGAGTGAGACACTGTCTCAAAAAGTAAAATAAAATAAAAATAAATCAAATATAATGGTAGCCTTCAGTGATTTAAAAAAAAAAAAAAAAGTTCCTTCTTTGCTTGGAGCTCTGTTTCTTTGGTCACCCTCTCTTTATCCTGGCAAAATTTTACTCTTCCCTCCTTCTTTGGGAGTTAGGAGAGGTTGCAACCAGTTATCTGGGCCACTCCTTCTATTTCTCTCCCTATGACAGCCTAGTCTAGTCCCCGTAGCCTAGTCTAGTCCCTGTAGCCTCCTGGCTGAACTACAACAAGAATCTCTTAACCATTCTCTGCCTTTGTTTCATCCTTCCCACTGAGTTTCCATCATGCCATTCCGTCTTGCCCCGTGAATCAACACCTCAATCTGAATCAAGAACAATGATGGGTGCAGTGGCTCATACCTGTCATCCCAGCGCTTTGGGAGGCTGTGGTGGGAGGATCCCTTGAGCCCAGGAGTTCGAGACCAGCCTAGGCAACATAGGGAGACCCCCTATCTCTACAAAAATAAAAAATAAAGTTCAAAAAAACTTAAAAATAAAGTGTTCTTAACTGCAAGTACTGATTTTCAGTCAAGCTGTTTCGAACATGAGCAAGTTCATATAGAAAAAGCCAGGGAAATGACAAGCAGGAATTTCTTTATTTGAAAACATTGAGTGATTCTCCCCTTGCCACCACAGGTCTGCCATTGGTGATTCACATGTTCTCATTTCAGCCACGTTCTCTTTTGGACGAGGCTTTGTGGTCTACAGGAGTGGAGTCTACGTCTTCTACCCCTTTTGAATCCTCCACTTCATTTCTTATAAAGCTGAGCACTGAGACAGGTACTTTATAAAATCTTATTGACACGCGCACGGTGGCTGAGGAAATCAGCTACTCTTTCAATGGTGGCGTACCCTTCAAACAATAATCAGTGTTCTTGAAGGCCGGTGACAAGACCACTCCAACCACCAAATACGTGGCAAGAATCTTTCTGAGAAGAGCAAATAGATTTTGAGGGGGCCTAAAGATGGAAAACACTCCAGAATTACAGACTTTGCTCTCAAACCATCTGCGCACGTCCAACCTATTGAGCTGGTGTCACTTGTCCCTTACAGAGTGTGTCTGCCTCATTGTACAATCTGCCCATGAACATTTAGTGAGTGTCTGTTATTGGCAGCTCCTGGTTAGGTAAAGTGGGAACAAAGATGGACACGGGAGAGCCCCGGTCCTCAAGTAGTCCAAATCTGCTGGCAACTGAGACACATCAGAGCAACTATGACACAATTTAATAATTGTCTACAGAGTGTGGTTTTGCACAAAGGGCTTCTCAATTGCAAGGGGGAACAGGAGCAAGTCTCAAAGGGGAGAAAATATTTGAATGGGGCTTTGATGCACAAGGAAGACCAAACCAATACAGATTTGAGGGAGGAGCATTATAAGCACAGGGAATGACATATAAAAACACAGGGGCCAGGCATGCTGGCTCACACCTGTGATCCCATTGCTGTGGGAGGCTGAGATGGGAGGATGGCTTGAAGTCAGTAGTTTGAGACCAGCCCGGGCAACATAGTGAGACCCCATCTCTACAAAAATTTTTTTAAACACTTAGTCAGGCATGGTGAACGCACCTGTAGTTCCAGCTATTCAGGAGGCTGAGGCAAGAGGATTTCTTGAGTCCAGGAGTTTGAGGCTGCAGTGAGCTATGACGATGCCACTGCACTCCAGCCTGGGCAACAGAGTGAGACAACGATTCTTAAAAAAAAGAAAAAGACCAGACACAGTGGCTCATGCCTGTAATCCCAGCACTTTTGGGAGGCTGAGGCAGGCAGATCACAAGGTCAGGAGATCGAGACCATTCTGGCCAACATGGTGAAACCCATCTCTACTAAAATACAAAAAAATTAGCCTGGGGTGGTGGCACATACCTGTAGTCCCAGCTACTTGGGAGGCTGAGCCAGGAGAATAGCTTGAACCTGGGAGGCGGAGGTTGCAGTGAGCCGAGATTGTGCCACTGCACTCCAGCCGGGGCAACAGAGCAAGACTCCATCTCAAAGAAGAAAAAAAGCACAGAGGAGTGAGAAGCAAGTGCCTGTGGTGCAGGGGTGGAGCATGCAGTGGGAAGGGGAGGGAGGTGATGTGCAGGGGGATTTCCTTTCCTGGCCCTGCCTTTCCTGTCATTTTCGGGCAGCCCAGGTGACCAGGCCCTCTTCCACCATTGTGTGAGTCACCACCTGTCTCCTCCACCCAGGCCTGAGCGTGGCCGATCAAGGTACGTGCTGTTACTAACACGTTCCTCCGAACACAGCGTCAACAATTAGTAATGAATGAGCCCAGACCCGCTGTGTCACCGGCTGCCGGAAAGCCAGCTCCAGAGGTGCCATCAGCCCCAGCTCATGGCCAGGGCTTCCTTCCCAACCATGCCTACAGACAGGCTCCTGCTCCAGGAAATAGGACCACATTCTTAGGAGGGACACACAGAGGGGAAAAACAGAAAGAAAAACTGCAGGAGGAGGCTGACCCGAGGCTGCCCAGACAGGGAGTGGCTGTGAAAAAGTCCAAGGTTTTCCTCAAACATTCCACAATCGTCTATAGACACTGAAAAGCAGGCATGTTTAACTTTTTCTCTCCCTTAAGAGAGAAACACTGATGGAAAAGTGACAAGAGAGCAACAAGTCCTACTTGCTCAAGAAGAGAATGACTCAGTACGCAGGATTAGGCTTATAGGTAAGCAAGGAAGGAGTCGCTCCAAACAATGTCATGTGTGGGGTTCCAGGGAAATTTCTGTACAAAACCACATCAAATGTGAGGTCAAGCTGTTAGAAATGCCGAGATCCTGCTTTTAGACTGTGTAAAGTGACTAGTAAATGGCAGTTAGCTAGTAGTCGTTATCGTTACGTTATTTCTCTGTGCAAATACCCCCAAGAGTCTCGGCCAGTTGCACACTTTTGCAGCCTGACTCAGCAAATATGTATTGGGTGCCTTCCATGTGCCAGTAACTATCCTACATATAAAGAACATAGCAGTGAATCGCTGGAGTTTCTAATGCAGTCATTAATGATGCAGCAGTCACGCCTCAGACTAACTTCTCAGACTGAAGAGACAGAGATGAAGGGAGAGAAGAAGGTGCAGGCCTGGGTCTGCGGAAGGTGGGTAGTGCCTCCAGCTGCTGGAAGTCACCCACTACTGGGATGTCAGGTGGAGAAGGGCAGCTTGTAGGTTGGAGAGAGATGAAGAAGGGGGTTGTTGGAAAATCTGGAGAAACATGTTGATTTTCCCATTTTGTTTGAGACTGGGTTTAGCCATAGACAGCATTTGGAAAACCACCTAGCTGCTCTGGTTATCCTGCCCAAAGGAAAAGTCACCCAAAGCTTATAGATCACCAAAGTTTTTTCCTTTTTTTCCTGAAAATAGAAATGGTGGTGGTGGGGGAGGACAGTAGGCTCAGGCAATGAGGAGCAGAAGGAGGAAGAGATTCAGTTTGTGTTGGGAGGTTCCACCTTGCCATCTGTGCACTGTTGCTCCTCCTTCCAGAGCCCATGAAGCAAAATGGAACAGAAGGAGCTACACCCAACAGAGCAGGTGGCTGGAGGAGCGGCACAAGAAAGCCTGGGATAAAGTTGATTTTCCATATCTGGATGTGTCTGGCAGCATCAACCATATAGCTGCAAACCAGGGTCGATTTCAGAGCCCAGGGCCTGGCCACACGCGTCCGACACCTATGAACTTCTCATGGAGATTGTTCACCAAGGAGCATGAAGACAGAGCGGGTGACTGGAGGTGGCTCCCCAGGTAATACTGACATTCTTGTGTTCACAGGTTTTGCATCTGAGCAGCCAGCCTAATAGGGGGCCTTAGAGATATCCTTGTCTCATCTAAAGAAACATGAGGGCCAGGCGCAGTGGCTCTTGCCTGTAGTCCCAACACTTTGGGAGGCTGAGGTGGGAGGATCACTTAAGATCAGAAGTTCACCCAGCCTGGGAAACATGGTGAGATCTTGTCTCTAAAAAACAACAACAAAAAGTTTTTTTAATTAGCTAAACATAGTGGCACACACCTGTAGTCCTAGCTACTCAGGAGGCTGAGGCAGGAGGATCGCTTGAGCCTAGGAGTTCGAGGCTGCAGTGAGCTATGATTGTGCCACTGCACTCAAGCCTGGGCAACAGAGTAAGACCCTGTCTCTAAAAAAACAAAAACACGTGGGTTTTACATCATCTTTCCCTAGCACTGCTTGGGTGAGGTCTACCCTGCCAACAGAGTGAACTCTCTAGCATTCAGTTTAGGTTCAAGCCCCATTCAAACTTTATAATTGAAGATGACAGAAACTGGAAAAGTTCCCTCTGGGAAAATGGCATCGTATTTTCGGTGTGTTTATGCTTATGTGGAGAGTATGTGGGGAGAGGATAATGTACTTCTTCAGTTTATTTGTAACTAAGGGACTTTCAAGTATTATTTTTCTTCAATAGACTTTACTTGTTGAGGATGAGAACTGTGTTTTCTGCTGCGGATCTATTTGAGAAATTACAGCATTGTGGACCAATTTCTGGTCGTGGTATTCTTTGGCTCCCTGTTGGAGCGTGTGTTATGAGAATGGAGACCAGCATTCCTCCTCTGGAGCCTGTTCCAGCCCAGCCAAATTACCCAGGAGCCTGGCACCCGGTCTGCTTGCACAACACATTTTTAGAGTCTGAGTCACCCTCGGGTTTTCTTCTTGTTATCACACTGAATTCGACTCCACAGCATCCTATTACCTTGGCCGCTCCTTGTACAGACAGGTCGGCTTCACAGGCTTCCCAAGCACCCCGCCTCCAGGAAGCAGAGAAGCCCAGGCAGATAAAAGGGTTGCATATATTAGACACCCACTCACCTGGGACAACCAGGGATTAGGAACAGGGATTATCACTCATTATCACTCCCAACCCCGCAGAACGCACACAAGGCTGCCCAAGGCAAAATGGTGAACCAACTCCAATTCATCCAGGATTTTTTAGCCTCTCCTTATGTCAATACCAGCTGGCACAGCCTTCTATCCCCACTAAAATGTAATTTCTTTCCTTCTATTTTTTTGTTTTTTTAGAGACTGGTCTTGCACTGTCACCCAGGCTGGAGTGTAGTGGCACCATCGTAGCTCACTGCAGCTTCAAACTCCTGGGTTGTTCAAGCAATTTTCTCACCTTGGCCTCCCAAAGCTCCAGGATTACAGGTGTGAGCCACCATGCCTGGCCCTAAAATGTAATTTCATGCAACAAGTGCTTGTTAGCATTTTTTGGGGGGTGCCCAGTGGGGATACCAGGCACTGGTCTGTGTGCTGGAGTTATGGTAATGAATGAAATAGATGGGTGGGTCTGCTCCCTCATGGAGGTGTTGAAAGCTGCCTTGATGTTTGTTATTTTTACCATATGAATTTTTTATGCTATATACAGATCTCCGTACATAGTATAATACTATACTAAGAAAATTAGGACAAGGCTGGGTGCAGTGGCTCACGCCTGTAATCCCAACACTTTGGGAGGCTGAGGTGGGCGGATCACCTGAGGTCAGAAGTTGGAGACTAGCGTGGAAGATATGGCGAAACCCTGTCTCTATTAAAAATGCAAAAATTAGACGGGTATGGTGGTGGGCGCCTGTAATCCCAGCTACTTGGAGGCTGAGGCAAGAGAATCGCTTGAACCTGGGAGGCGGAGGTTGCAGTGACCAGAGATTGCGCCATTGCACTCCAGCCTGGGTGACTAAGCGAGACTCCTTCTCAAAAAAAAAAAAAAAAAAAAAAAGAAAGAAAGAAAAAGAAAATTAGGGCAAAAGAAACATCAATGAAGTGCCATCTTAAATAGAAAATTAGACTACAAAGGGGAAAACTACAATCTGAAGTTTGGGCGGGTGGGGAGGGAAGTGAGCACCTGCTTCTTGGAGCAATGGGTTTGTATCTGAGTTTCAGGTGGGCCCTGGGTCTCTCCCTCCTTACTTTTTTTTTTTTTTTTTAAGATGGAGTCTCACTCCATCACCCAGGTTGGAGTGCAGTGGTTGGCACAATTTCAGCTCACTGCAACCTCTACCTCCTGTGTTCAAGTGATTCTCCTGCCTCAGCCTCCCAAGTAGCTGGGCCTACAGGCATGAGCCACTACACCTGGCTAATTTTTGTACTGTTAGTAGAGACAGGGTTTCACCATGTTGGCCAGGCTGGTCTCGAACTCCTGACCTCAAGTGATCAGCTCGCCTCGGCCTCCCAAAGTGCTGGGATTGCAGGCATGAGCCACTGCACCTGGCCTCCCCCTCCTTACTAATTGGCCACCTATAGTTCTCTCTCATTGGCTATCTTTGTGTCATGAATAAGCGCTCTCATTTCTAATCAGTATGGGATAGATCAAGGGTGAGAACCAATTTTTGCTCTATTTAAAATTGAATGAGGCTGGACCCAACGACTCATGCCTGTAATTCCAGTGCTTTGACAGTCCAAGGCAGAAGGATCACTTGAGGCCAGGAATTTGACACCAGTTTGAAAATCATAGTGAGACCCCCATATCTACAGAAAATAGAAAATTTAGTGAGCATAGTGCTGCATGCCTGTAGTCCCAGCTACTCGGGTGGCTGAGGCAGGAGGATCACTTGAACCCAGGAGTTCAAAGCTGCAGTGAGCTGTGATCATACCACTGTACTCCAGCATGGGTGACAGGGTGAGACTCTGTCTCAAACCAAGCCAAAACAACAACAACAAAAACACCAAAAATTGAGTGATAGAGGACAAGTAGAGGCAGGAAGGTGACAATAGCCATAAGACCTTCCTGAATCAGGAAGGAAACAGATTACTCGTGGACTCTGGGCACGAAGCATTTCAACTGACAGGGGCTTCCTTCCTATCACCCTCACCTCCGTCCACTCTTGGGGTTTGGCATTACTGAGGCTGAGATAACAGAAGAGAGGCTTTTGTGATGTAACTTAAGACACTGTTTTATCATGATGTTATTTTATATATATATATATATATATATATATATAAAAATAACTTTTGCACCACCATGCCTACATATTTATATATGTAAACACTAGGTAAAGTTTGCATTCTGAGATTTCCAATGACTGAAATAAATACCTAACTGCCCCTTCTCCAAGATTCCCTGGGAAGGGTCACTCAAACACAGGTGCAGGCTGCCTCTTAAACAAAAATGCTGGTCAAGAGGGCAAGAGGAAGGGGGCATTAAATTCAGCTACCAACACTATTGGGAGGCAATGCCCTTTTCTGTATGTGCTTGATTGTTGAGTAAGACCATTTTCTTATCCCACAGAGGTAGTGGTACAAGGGTGATAATTTTAATATGGCAGACTTAGCAGCAGCAGCCTGATACTGACTTTTCCAGAATCTAGGAGTCTGGAAACATTATGGAGCCAATTCATTCATTCAATAAAATGTTATTGCTTTTCAATAATGGGTCACCAAGCTAATACTAGTGTCCTTAATCTTCCCAGCATTCACAGACAAGAACTGAAGAGCGATTTAAGGGCATTTTGTGTGTGTGCATGTGCGTGTGTGTGTGTGTTTGTGTGTACCACAAGTGCAGAGGGTTGAGCTGATTACATATCTTAGTCCCTCACAGAGTGTTAGCTGTAAACTATACAAGGCGTCACTGTTTTTTGATTTCTTCTATCTCATTACTTCACTCCCATTCCCCTTCCCTTTCCAGGCAGCCATTCTGATGACTTTAGTTTGTATCTTTGTGGATGTATACCATCTTGCAAAAATATGTATTACTTTGGACGAATAGATTCTAAATTTACATACATTTTGTATTATATATCTCATTTTCTTTTTACTTTTTCTCACCAACTATTATTACTTGAGTCTTTAGAGGAGGAGGGATTTATTTCCAAGTAAAATGTGTCTTTCTGACCTTGGAGAAGAATGCTTTGACAGCGACTTTGATTTGGAGAGTGATGAGACCAGTCCTGCTCTAGCTATGACATCTGTCCGCAGACAGGTGCTCAGTAGGTGTTGATTCCAGAACCTACCTGGATCACTTCCATAATGGCCACTCTTGGCAACGTCCTAGCTGCAGGAGCCTGTCTCATTTAGACCAGGTCCTGGTGTTAAGTTTTGAGTTTTCAGCACTTTGCCATTAATACACAGAACAAGTAGTCCCTCTATATTGACACCCCAATGATATGACACAGGCCACTAGCCTCTGGGAACGCCAGTCACTTCCTAAAAGTACATTAGGCACTAACGTTTCAGTATGTCTTGCAGTCCTTTACTCTTGTTTTTATTAGAATTCTAGCCCTTCCAAAAATTGACTGCTGGCTTTCCAGGTATATTTCCCTCGAAATAACACCCGTCAATCACCTTATCTTCATACCTACTTACAATTACTAAATGCTAAGTACATTCTCCCAACTCTAGACTTAACATCTGTATGTTCTCTTTACCAAACGATTCCATAGTGATATCTGATGAAGTTCTACCTTTTTAAAGCCTTCTCAAATCCCTAATTTTCCCAAAACATGAATGCGTCTTCCCCCATTCTCATAAGAGATGTTCCTAGTCCGTCTATAGAAATTTGCATGACTGACCTGCATTGGAATTGATTCTGCGTGTGCTGTTTCCTTCCCATTGAGCTGAGAACTTCTGGGGTATGAGGCAGGTATTGTCATCTCTGTATATAGCCTATAGTTCATGGCATATGAGTCACGTAAGTGCTTCACAAAGGCACTGCTCATTGCAGAGCATGGGCTTTCATTTCCAACAGACCTGGATTCAAATTCTGACTCTATCACTAACAGGGTGAACTCAGGCTAGCTGATTAACCCTCCTGAGCCCCAGTTTTCTCATTTGTAAAGTGGAGATAACGGTATCTTGAAGGACATAAAGACAGTAAGGAATACAGTAGATAATCCAAATGGCCCTTATAATGACAATGACGGCGACAATCATGACAATGATACTGGTGCAACATTCTTACCAACTTCTAAGTATAAGCAATACAGTGCAACCCATGCCAGCAGAAAACGACTGCAGAAGAATTTCATAGCCTTCTTCATACCTGGCATGCTGGAGTTGCTTCAGTTGCTGGCTTGAATTCCTCTAATGGAAAAGTAGATATTTGGTTGATGCTGCAGGGATAAACAGATGCATCATACCATTTTGAGGGTCTTCAGTAAAAGTGTAAAGAGCAGCTGAAAAGATACACAACGGAGCTTCACCAAGTCCTTTCAGCCATCACTCATAAAGGAATAGAAGGTATGCCAAATTTTAAAAATCGAAGATAATTTTTTGATCATTGCCATTTCTGTAGAATCTTCTGACTGTTGAAGTTATCATTCCAACTTAGACCAAATTTAGACAGTCATCTGATGGGCAGTCCCTTTTTTTTTTTTTTGCCAGTTTGTTTCATCCCTGAATGATGTATGAGAATTTCATGTCTGTGGAGAGAGATTATACTACAGGGAAGCAACTTGGCATATTTGGGAAGTGTAGGCCTTTCACAGAGCACTGGGTTAAGGCTATGCCTATGCCCAGAATGCAGGCCTTTAGCCAGGAGGGAAGGTGGATAATACCAGTGAAGGCTGAAAACTAGGACCTTTTTTTTTTTAGAAGTGGCCTGTATGGTAAATCACCCTTTATTTCTTCTCCCTGCTCAACTTTTGCATGCAAGCAAAATCAATGTAAATAAACTTGGTACTTCGCATCTAAATTGAAATGAAGTCACAAGAGGGCAAGGAGAGAGGAGTGAGGAGGAAGGGCCATCACTGATTCTTGGTGATTTTAATGGGGGGAAATGGTGGCATCATTGTAGGATATTTTAACAGAATAACCACAGAACTCGGAATTCAAAGATTTAGATGTGAGTTCTGGCTCCTTCACTTAATAGCCAAGAGATCTTGAGATATTTACTCATCAATCAGAACCTCTGTTCCTCACCTCAAAAATGGAGAAAAAGAATAACCCAGCCAGGCACAGTGGCTCATGCCTGTAATCTCAACACTTGGGGAAACCAAGGCAGGCAGATCTCTTGAGCTCAGGAGTTCGAGATCTGTTTGGCAACATGGTGAGGCCCTGTCTCTAAAAAAAACACAAAAATCAGCCAGGCTTTGTGGCATGCACCTATGGTCCCAGCTACTAGGGGGGCTGAGGTGGGACGTGAGCCTAGTAGGTCGAGGCTGCAGTGAGCCGTGATTGCACCACTGCACTCCAGCCTGGGTGACAGAGTGAGATCCTGTCTCAGAAAAAAAAAAAAAAAAATGAATCACCCATATCATAGAAATGCTATGGAATTAAATGAGGTGAGAAGTAAGAGAGCACCTTCTGTATGAAAAAGCACAAAAAGAAAGAAGAAAGGAAGAAAGAAAGAAAGAAAAGAGAAAAAGCGCCATTCTATTTATTTGTTTATTTGAGATGGAGTTTCACTCTTGTTGCCCAAGCTGGAATGCAATGGCGTGATCTCCGCTCACTGCAACCTCCGCCTCATGGGTTCAAGTGATTCTCCTGCCTCAGCCTCCTAAATAGCTGAGATTACAGGCACCCACCACCACACCCAGCTAATTTTTTGTATTTTTAGTAGAGATGGGGTTTTACCATGTTGGCCAGGCTGGTCTCAAACTCCTGACCTCAAGTGATCTGCCCACCTCAGCCTCCCAAAGTGTAGGGATTATAGGCATGCGCCCGCCACCGTGCCCGGCCAGCACCATTCAATTTAAAGCAAGTTTTTATCCCCAACCTTTCTACAATGAACATGCATTACGTTCACAGTCAGGAAAAATTATATTCAGAAGTTAATATATGTGTGGCTTGGAGTTACCCAACCAGTAGTGACAATATAAAGGAATGCAGAATGATAAACACCGATGTCAGGAGATGACCACTGGTGTAAGAAAGCGGCTGAGATTGAGAAGGATTCTTGGGGGCTCCAACCACATTAGTGAAGTTTACTTTCTTAAGCTGGGTGGTAGGTGCATGAGTATTTTTTAAAAAATATTTTTTATGCCTTTTCATGTGTCTTAAATATTTTATCATAAATTTAAAAAAATCAGTGCTGGGTAAAAAGATGTATGTACAAGAATGCTCATTGCAGGGTTATTTACAGCATTCGAAATATTTCAAACTACCTGAGTGACCAAACAGAAAATTAATTGAATAAATTATGGTGCAGTAAAAAACCCGAAGGTAATATTGTTAATATTACTATTATTGTCCTATGAACCTGAAGTCACCTACTTTCATTGAGCTAGCTGCTGCATCTAACTATTTATGATAGAAAATTAGTGCCCACAGAAAGACAAATAGGGCAGGGCCTGACTTATATGCAGAATCCAAAACAGTGAACTCCTAGGAGCAGAGTAGAATAATGATTACCGGAGGCTGGGAAGTAGGGGAAATGGGGAGATTAAATTAATCAAAGGGTGCAGTCTCAGTTAGACAGGAGGAATACGTTTTTTGAGATCGATTGCATAGCTTGGAGACTATAGTTAATAACAATGTATTATATATTTCATTTGCTAAGAGAGTAAATTCCAAATGTTCTCACCACAAAAAGAGATAAGTATTTGGAGTGATGGATATGTTAATTAGCTTGATTTTACCATTCCACCTTGTATACATATATTGTAATGTCACTTTGTGCTGCATAAATGTATACAATTATAATGTCGGTTTACAATAAAATTTAAAAAACAAAAAAAGGTGCCTAACTGAAAATTAGTTTCCTCCCATTTTATTACCTCCAGTCCTTTTTTTTTAAAGAGACAAGATGGGTGTGGTGGCTCACGCCTGTAATTCCAGCACTTTGGGAGGCCGAGGTGGACGGATTACCTGAGGTCAGGAGTTCAAGACCAGCCCAACCAACATGGTGAAACCCTCTCTCTAGTAAAAATACAAAATTAGCCGGGCATGGTGGCGCATGCCTGTAATCCTAGCTACTCAGGAGGCTGAGGCAGGAAAATCAGTTGAACCCAGGAGGCAGAGCTTGCAGTGAACTGAGATTGCGCCATTGCATTCCAGCTTGGGTAACAAGAACGAAATTCCGTCTCAAAAAAAAAGAAAAAAGAAAAAAAAAAAGAGTCTCACTCTAACTCAGGCTGGAGTGCAGTGGCATGATCATAGCTCACTGCAGCCTCGAACTCCTGAGCTCAAAGCAATCCTCCTGCCTCAGCCTCCTGAGTAGCTGAGACTACAGGTTCTCAGAACCACACCCAGCTAAATTTTGTTAAAAAAAATCTGTAGAGATGATGTCTCACTATGTTTCCCAGGCTGGTCTCAAACTGCTGGCTTCAAGCGATTTTCCCACCTTGGCCTGGGATTACAGGCATGAGCCACTGAGCCCCGCCTCTAGTACTTTCTTAAATCCATGATTAGTGTAAATGTACTTACTAGGTGACTATTCCTGAGGATTTAGAAATGTCAGTCAACATTATATATCTTACCATAATATATAATAATATTTAATACTCAAACAAGAACATGTTAATGAAGGAAAAATTTGAAAGGCCCGAATAAGGCCACCTCTTACCATGATCCATAAAACGCAGCCTTTAGCATACTGACCTCTTTACTTGCCAGACAGCCAGGGCTAGATTTAGGTTTACTTTTTGTTCGCTTTGTCTTATCAAATTGCTCAACTAAGGTAATCATTTCTCACTTATTAGACTCTCCCACAGATATTATACAGTGAGAGACCCAGACTGTCCCTCCTCTTGGTACATCCTACCCAAGAATTCTAAGGAACATAACTTTCTAGTTAATGATAAATGACAACGGACTTTCTGGTCTATTCTTTGGTGCTTAAATTGTTATTTTTGCTGCCTAATGTGAATTTTTTTCTGTTAAAACAATTGAAAAGAACATTATTTTATAAATGTATATGTTGCTGATGCAGATATGGCTACAAGCCACTAGGTATCCTAGCTGTGAATTGCAGAATCATTTCAGAGGAACAGGGGACAGGCTCTAAGCAGAATGACGACCTAGTAGGGACACTGGATTTGTGGTCATAGCCTCTGTTCTCCTCATTCTGCCTTGATAGCTTCCATGGCTTGGTGACTTCTCTCTCGAACCTTCAGAGAAAGGAGCTGATATAATTTGGATATCTGTCCCTGCCCAAATCTCCTCTTGAATTGTAATCCCCAGTACTGGAGGTGCAGCCTTGTGAGAGGTAATTGGGTCATGGGGGTGGATTGCTCATAAATGGTTTAGCACCATCTGCTTGGTGCTGTCCTTGTGATAGGGAGGTCTTGTAAGATCTGGTAGTTCAAAAGTGCGTGGCACCTCTCCTTTCCTTCGCTCCTGCCTTCACGGTGACATGCCTGCTCCCCCTTCACCCTCTGCTATGATTATAAGCTTCCAGAGGCCTTCCCACAAGCTGAGCAGTTGCCAGCATCGTGCTTCCTGTACAGCCTGCAGAACCATAAGCCAATTAAACCTCTCTTCTTATAAATTACCCAGTCTCAGGTATTTCTTTATAACAATGCAAGAACAGCCTAACAGGGACCCAACACAGCTTTGCAGGAATAGGAACATATGTACTGCTTCTCCAAGGAGGGTTTGCATTTCAAATGTTATCTCAAACTGTAGAAATGCTTATTCTCTATTAATAAACTGGAAGGAAGAAGAGGAGCTATATTTCAGGAGTGGGAAGAACTATAAAACCCTTAAATCATTCATCCTTTGGACAAGACTTGCAACTGCATTCAGTTTTATACTGTCGTTTACGTAGCTTTTGTGTACTGTTTTAAGTGTAGAAACTTGTAAGTTCCAAGGATAAATAAAATACATAATTTTCAAAGTCTGTACCTATAAGGCATGCATGGGGACATAAATCATCAGTAAAAAGTAAGTATGAATTTTGGAATGAATTAGAAACAAATTTTTTATACCACAGTTCATCAGCACAAAAGTGACCCATGTTAATTTTAATAAGACAGCCCTCCTTTATCATAAAATGCCCTTCACCTTTTTTGAAACTTAAGTAGGGTACATGTGTATTGTTTGATAATCTGACTTAACTCCACTTATTAGTATGTCTCATAGGCATTCCCTTGTTCTTTTTGACAGCATTACCACCTTTTAAGAAATTCTCCACAAACCGCAGCATCTAATCTGGGGTTTTACTGTCTCCTCTGCACATTCCTGTCACCCCAGCTCCTTGTCATTACAATAACATGTTTCTCAAGATGAAACATGATATGGTTTGGCTGAATCCCCACCCAAATCTCAAATTGTAGCTCCCATAGTTCCCACGAGTCATAGAAGGGACCAGTGGGAGGTAATTGAATCATGGGGCCAGGTCTTTCTCATGCTGTTCTCGTAGTAGTGAATAAGTCTCACAAGATCTAATGGTTTTATAAAGGGCAGTTCCCCTGCACATGCTCTCTCTCTCTTGCCTGCCACCATGCAAGACGTGACTTTGCTCCTCCTTTGGCTTCTGCATGATTGTGAGGCCTCCCTAGCCATGTGGAACTGTGAGTCAATTAAATTTCTTTCCTTTATAAATTACCTAGTCTTGGGTATGTCTTTTTAGCAGCGTGAGAACAGACTAATACAAAATGGTTTCTCTTACTACTTGATATGGTTTGGATGCTTGTCCCCTCCAAATTTCATGTTGAAATTTGAAATATGATCCCCAGTGGTGAGAAGTGACTGGATCATAAGGGCAGATCCCTCCTGAGTGGTTTGGCACCATCCCCTTGGTGATGAGTGAGTTCTTGCTCAGTTAGTTCACACCAGATCTAGTTGTTTAAAAGCCTGGGACATCCCCCTGCCCTCTTGCTCCTGCTCTCATCATGTGACGTGCCTCCTCCCCCTTCACCTTCCACCTTGATTGGAAGCTTCCTGAGGCTCTCACCCCACGCAGATGCTGACACCATGCTGCTTGTACAGCCTGCAGAACCATGAGCCAATTAAACCTCTTTTCTTTATAAATTACCCAGCCTCAGGTATTCCTATATAGCAATGCAAAAATGGTCTAATACACTACTCTCTCCCAGAAACTCTTACTCTTTTTTTTTTTAATTTTAATTCTTGAAGTCTTTTTTTTTTTTTTCGAGATGGAGTTTCTGTCAGGCTGGAGTGCAGTGGCATGATCTCGACTCACTGCAACATCCGCTTCCCAGGTAGGTTCAAGTGATTCTCCTGCCTCAGCCTCCCAAGTAGCTGAGATTACAGGCACATGCCACCACATCTGGCTAATTTTTGTATTTTTAGTAGAGATGAGGGTTCACCATGTTAGCCAGGCTGGTCTCGAACCCCTGACCTCAGGTGATCAGCCTGCCTCAGCCTCCCAAAGTGCTGGGATTATAGGCATGAGCCACCATGCCCGGCCAAAGTCTTGTTTTGATACAAACATTACTTTTTGTATTTCCCCAACTTAACTAGTAGAATGATGATCTCCTGACATCTGTAACCCAAGTTGACTTTTTTACCTTCCATAAGTTTTTATTTACATACCCTTATTGAGATTTCCAAATTCTGTTCACTTATTACCTCCTGAAATTGTGCATTTTGTTTATCACAGTTTCCCCAGTACCTAGCAAAGTGCCTAGCACATTGTAGGAGAGCAATACTTATCTGAGAGAATGTACCCCTAGAGAATGAAGTAGCACCTAAAATGTATTGAGCACGTACTTTGTGCAAAGTACTCATCTAAGTAATTTACAGTTAACCCTCCCAACAACTTTAGAAGGAAGGATATGTTATCATCTTCAGTTTACAGATGAAAAGTGAAGAGGTTCAATAACATGCTTCCCTGGTCACTCAGGCAGCAAATAGTAGTGATGCGATTAAAATAAAGGCATCGTGACTTCAAAGCCAGCCTTCTTAATCGCTATTCTTTATATATGGCCTCCTAGAAGGCACTGAACGCCTTCTCCTTCCTCTTCCTTTCTGATTTCCATGTCCATTTCCTCCCTTTTCCCCATAACATTGGACATTTCCAAGTTGATCTGTATCTATCTTCAAGAAAAAAAAAAAATGAAGTTTTACTCTTACCCCAAATCGCTGGGATAAAGATATAAAAAGACCTCAACTGCAAGAGATTCCAACATCCGAGAATGACTTTGGAAGAATCCCTTGCCTCTCTGGACTCCCAGCACGCCCTGAAACCCTAGCCTGAGCACACCCTTTGCAAAGTCATAAAAGCAGGGCTGAGAACAGCTATCTGAGACCTTGGCTCATGGACTGCATCTCATTTGCTTTGGCTGTTGATTTGGGCCATTGCCTGTGTGGGACTTTGTTTCTCATCAGCAGCTTCTGCTTGGTGTGAACTCCACGACTGGGGCTTGGTTTTCTTTCTGCTGAACTGTGCTTCCCCTTGGAGACCTTGATGCGCTGACCCATTACCCGTCCCTTTATAACTTAGAATGCTCAGATTCAGAACTTGGCTTTGCTTTCTATACCTAATGAGACTTACCTGCCCCTTTTATGTTTGTGAACATCTTGGACTTGAACCCATATATTACCTCCAGGCTTCACGGATGCAGACACCTAGTTCTGATCATCTATCATTCCTCTCTTGGCTGTCCCTATAACCCAAGGCTAACATTTTTACCCTAGGTTTTCTTGTTTTCCCACTTATCAATTAGAAGTCCTCAGTGTATTCTCTCGGCTCCTCCCTTGCTTCCACTTCTTACTAATACTCCTTGGCTTACTTCCCGCCATGACCTGCGGTTTTGTGAGAGAACCACATGCAGAATTGGGATTTTCCAAATTTTTCCCACAGACACTCTCCAGAGGAGCCGTGGTGAAGCCCTTTTTGATAACAGTATGATCCACTTTTCTCTGTGGTGTAGAGATTAGGGTAAGGGAGGTACAGGACTTGACCTTGAAGAGTGCTTCAGAAACTGTATGCGAGGAATGAGGAACCACAAAGATAAAAGGCAGAAACAATGACAATTAAAAAAAAAAATGTGACCAAGTGACCATTCTGTGGGAAAGAAGACAAATTAAAATAGATCTAACCAACTCCATTTATGCTTTCTTTTTGTGCTATGTATGTATTTTAGGAAAACTGCCAAGACCATCTGTTAAATGTTTATTTCCTTTGTTACTTCTGAGGTGCTAAAAAAGACTATAAAAAGCCTATAATGAGAAGAAAGGGGAAAAGTTGCCTTTAAAATTGTTGAAAAGTGATCAAGAAAAGGAAAAGCTAGGAGCCAAACTCAAGCTCAAGATCTGGCTTCCTTTTTATAACCAGAAAGTTCTAGAACAGGCAAGTCTACCTTATTCATAAAATTATTACCTAGACTTGTGCTTTGTTTCTAATTGTTGATACTGCTTTGTTAAGGCAGAAGAAATGGGGCACTTGGGAAGGAGATATATTTGTCAATACTTTTCTGAAAGGACAGAGGAAATTAAGCAAAACCAGGAAACACTATTCTACTTTACTTGTTAGCTCTTCTGAAAAAAAGAAAAAGTTTGAGAAGCAGGGTGAAGGAAGTCTTCAGCCAAAATAAGGTACAAGAGCTTGTCTGTACAATTCAATTATTCATGCTTTCCCTGCCCACAATTAGTCTGGATAATCAAATACTGAGTGACCTAGAAAGAAAGAGAGACAGTGGAACATTTTCCAGTGGCCTCACACGCTCCTGATGTTGAATCCTGCTTGCTGACATTCAGTAATAGCCTCATCATGGAAAAACTGAAGGGAGTAATTAGCATCCCTGAACAAACCTTGAGAGTTTGAATTAAATTTATAAGAGGAAAAATTGGGTTTTTCTGTTCTCTGGACTATAAGAATTTGGATAGACAATGCCCAAATGGCCAGCAGCCCCGGAGTCAATTACTCTGAAGTTTGTTGCCAAAAACTAATTTTATTTGGTGAAAAGCAAAGTAAGAGTCCACAGGTTTGGCCCAGACCACAAATTAGCTTGCAAATGACAAATTCTCACTTTTTCCACCTAAATAAAATAAAATAGCTTCTACTGAAACATCCTGAATTTCTAGAGGATGGAAATTAACAAAGAGGGCTTACTTTCAAGTACAGCCACCATTCAACAAAGCTCTTGTGGTGCTTTAGTAAATAAACTCTTTGGCTGGGATACAACAGCAGAGGTTGGTAAAAAAAAAAAAAAAAAAAAAAAAAAAGTCAATCTCTTCATGAAAAGTTATAGTGAAATTTTAATATTTTATGAAACAAGATTATTTTAGGCTCATTCTATGAAAGGGCCATGATTTTGTAGAAAGCGAAAAATTATAGAGCTTTATATGCACTATCTCCTGTCATCCTCACAAACCAGCAAAGCACGTATTTTTATCCTTATGTTCTAGATGAAGAAACAAAGGCACAGAGAGATTAAGTCACTTGCCCAAGGTCTTGACGCTGGTGATAAAGCCAGGACGCAGATGCACGCAGGTGATCTGGCTGTAGAGCTGCTTCTATAAAGCGTACGGAAAGTTTTTCATCTCTAGGGTGTTGTAGAGATTATCAGATGCAAGAAAAAAATTAAACTATGGAATTACGGCTTACCACCCACACGAGAAAATGAAGGCAATAGTTCTAATGACTGACATAATGCTTTCATCAAAAGGGTGAAGGTACTATTGGTTGTGAACTTTGTTTTAATCAGTGAGATTAATTCTGAACTTGATAGAATGTAGCGTTTAATAGCTCATTTTGGCCTTGCAAAGACAGAATTTCTAGTATCATTCTGATTATTCCACCACGAGATATTCCATCTCCTCAGTGAAGAAAATAGCCAGATTGAGTTATAATAATTAATAAACCTCTCATAGCATTTGCTAAGCTTTGCTCTATATACCCTCTTGAAGTTTTGTTTTTCTTTCAATCCTGTTACCATTGACAAAAAGGATAATGAGAAATTTTGACTTTAATCAATGTTAAACCAAAGAATGACTTAAATAATTTCTGGAAATTATATTTGAATTACGAAATCAGGTTCATTGATCAGAATTCTATCACTCATGCTTATGTCTCTATCTATATCTCTATATATATCCTTGTATTTTTTCTCTGAAGACACCTTTGGTAGAATTGCTGCATACAGTTACTTCAACTTGATAGGACAACTGGTTCTGCCCTTAAGTGTCACCATAAGCTTGCATTTCAGGATGCTTGAACAGTTTTTTGTTTTATAAACAAGTTTATAATCTTGTTTCATAAAATATTAAAATCTCACTATAACTTTTCATGGCTTTTAACTTTTTTTGTATTGTCTTATTATAAGCAGAAGAGAAGTAGGATTATTTTGTCTCTTATTTATTAGTCATCAGTGTCTCAGTTTCATATTTAAAAGTCAGAAAATAGCTTCTGAAATACAGAGAACTACTTTTCAGGGGATGGTTAGCCTGCAGATCTTATGTGACTAAAACTTGGATGTTTATATTTTTATGCTAATATATTGCACGTATATTTGAAGCTGTTTCATTTCTTGGAAAATTCCTCTTTTTTTTATAGAAGGAAACTCATTATTTTTCTCACTACTACAGCTTATATTTTTAAAATCATTATGTTAATATCATATTATCCTCTTACTTTTTCATAACTTGGCAAGGCATAGAAATCTGACCCTCAAAAGAAAAGCATAGGGCAGGATGGGTCATATAATAAGAATATACTGGAAGAAATTAACCAGTTTTGGTCTCATCTTGCCCATTCTACCAGCTTCAGATAAGGTAAAGCAACTTTTATCAGACTAACCCACTTAAAAATATAAATTATGAACTCTAGACAAAATAAAAATAAATCAAACAGCCTCTTAAAGGTAATGGACCGTGAATAAAAGTCGGCAAAAATGAAAAGGATTTCAACCCTTGAAATACTGCAACTACATTGGATGAGGTCCATATGTATTCATCTTTTCCCTGAGAGCATTCCTCAGATGGTAAGGGATAAATGGATAAAGTTTAAGTGAAAAGCAGCTATTTTGCTGGCCTGAGGCATCAGAGAGGGAGTCAGGGGCTGCCAAAGTGGTCAGAAATTGAGGAGAGAAATTCCATAAAGGGAGAAATCCACAGTAGAGATAAGCCCCAAAAATCTGGGCATAAATTACCTTTAAATACTTGGCTGATTCTTGAATGGAGCATGTACAAGGCAAGACTCCAAGGATACTCAAGGGAAAACAATAACTAGAAACTGGAAAGAACGAACTGAGCAGAGCTTTTAGCATCTGCATATTGCAGGAAAGACAAAGGGAGTTTAAGACCTGACCCAACAGAGCATGGTGGCTCATGCCTGTAATCCCAGCACTTTGGGAGGCCAAGGCAGAAGGATTGCTTGAGGCCAGGAATTCAAGACCAGCCTGGGCAACATAGAGAGACAATGTCTCTACAAAAAATGAAAAAATTAGCCAGGCATGGTGACATGTGCCTGTAGTCCCAGCTGCTTGGGAGGCTGAGGCAGGAGGATCACTTGAACTCAGGAGGTTGAGGTTGCAGTGAGCTGAGACTGCGCCATTGCACTCCAGCCTGGGTGACCGAGTGAAACGCTATCTCTAAGAAAAAACAAACAAACAAACAAACAAACACCTACCTTAAGAAGGGTCATGCTTTAGGACTAAAATCTACATCCCAGTTCTAAAGTATTTGCCTTAGAACTCAGAGAAAAACTGAAATATACCTACCCTAATAAAGCCTAAAACCAACATTCACTAATTCAAAGTTATATGCAAGAAATTTAACAGCCTGCTAGAACAGAACTTAACATTCTTTTAGAGAAGATAATAGAATTCAGAATCTTTACAATGATTTATCCATGATGTGAGCTATACAATAAAAACTTAGTAGGTCTGAAAAGAAACAGAAGAATGTGACCCACAGTTAAGAGAATAATCAATCAATAGAAACAGTCTTACAGATGATCCAGACGTTGAAATTAGTAGACCAAGACTTTAAAATAACTCTAATAAATGTTTTTAAATCTATAGGGAAATGGGGCTGCAATGGGTATGGATATTCAAGGAACGTGGGAAGTATAAAAAAGAATCAAACAGAAATCCTAGAACTAAAAAAAAAAAAAAAAAAGAATATCTGAAATTAAAATTTCATCAGATGTGATTAATAACAGATTGGACACAACAGAAGAAAGAATCAGTTAACTAAAGACTAGTCAATGAAAGTAATCTAAATTGAAGCTCAAAGGGAAAAGACTGGAGAAAAAGAACAGAGCCTTGAGGACCTTAGAACAATGCCAAGTGGGTCTGATGCACATGTAACTGAAGTCCCAGTAGAACAGAAGAGAATCGAAAAGAAAAATTATTTGAAAAAATAGTGTCAGAAAAACCTTCAAATTTGATCCAAAACATTAGCCTGTAGATCCAGGAAGCTCAGCTAACCCAAATCAGGATACATTTTTTAAAAAAATTCATAGGCATATTATGGCCACACTTCTAAAAAGCAAAGACAAAGAGAGACTCTTGAAAGCAGCCAATATAAAAAGATATTATATACTGGGGGAAAGATGTTATATACACAGGAACAAGGATGGGAAAAGGTATAAATGATGACTAATTTTTTATTAGAGATTGAACAATTAAAAATTAATTATAATTAGAACATAAAAAGCTTTCACACAATTCTATTGATATAAAAACATGCATAACTAACAATATTTTAAATTTATTCTACTACATCTTCTTATAATTTTATTTCAGTGGCTTTGAGAAATCCCAGAGTAGAAAACTTCCAGAGTAGTTTTATTGTTAACTAAAACTAACAGCACTTCCTTTTATTCTGTGTAGAAAGGGGAGGAAAGATGGTAATGGCAATTACATTAATGTGGTGGAATTATATTCCTTTTCTCCATATTTCATCTCAAATTTTCAAACCTAATTTTGGTGCCTTGTTCTCCCTTAATACTTCAGTGTTTATTTCTGAAACATAATGCCGCTCTCACATATAACAGTAACATAATCTTTAAAATCAGTAAATTAACAGTGATTTATTATTACCACCTAATCCAAATATTTCTCTCAAATTTTGCTGATTGTCCTAATATTGTCCCAAATAGGTTTAGGATTAAGCTCAGATCATGCACTGCATTTGCATTTCTTCCACCTTTTCATTTTTAATTTTTTAGTTTTTTTTTTTTTTGAGACAGTCTCACTCTGTCACCCACACTAGAGTAGTGTGCTCATAAGTCACTGCAGCCTTGAACTCCTGGGCTCAAGCAATCCTCCCACCCCAACTTCCCAAAACGCCGGGATTATGGGCATGAGCCACCACACCTGGCCCAGGTGCTCTTCCATCTTTTATAGTTTTCAGGTCATTTCTTAATTTTCATGATCTTGAGGATTTTTTTAACTTTATATTTTGAACTAATTTCTGACTTAAAAATTTTTTCAGGGCCAGGCATGGTGGCTCACATCTGTAATCTCAGCAATTTGGGAGGCCAAGGCAGGTGGATCACCTGAGGTCAGGAGTTTGAGACCAGCCTGGCCAACATGGTGAAACCCGTCTCTACTAAAAATACAAAATTTAGCCGGGTGTGGTGGTGGGTGCCTGTAAACCCAGCTACTCGGGAGGCTGAGGCAGGAGAATTGCTTGAACATGGGAGGCGGAGGTTGCAGTGAGCTGATGCTGAGATCATGCCATTGTACTCCAGCCTGAGTGATATATACTATCTTTCAAAAGATTTTTTTTTTTTGAGACTCTGACTCAAAAAAAAAAAATCTTTCCAAAGATAGTACAGAAAATTTCTATATGCTGTTCATCTAGCTTTAATCTTTCTCTCTTTCTCCCTATAAATGTACATAAAATAACTTTTTTCAGAAACATTTCAGAGTAAGTTGCAGATACAATGCCTCTTTACTTTCAAAAATTTCAGTGTGAGTTTCCTAATAACCAGGGGTTTCTCTTACATAACTGTATCACAGTTATCAAACTTAGAAAAATTAACCTTGATATAATACTCCTATCTAAACTACAGACATTCAATTTTGTCAATCAACTTACTAGTTTTCTTTTTATCAAAAGAAAACTAATGTCTGGTCCAGGGTTCAATTCGGGATCACAAGTTTCATTTAGTTTGTCATGCATTGTTTATTTCCTTTAATCTGAAATAGTTCTGTAGTCTTTTGTGTCTTTCATGACCCCGGCATTTTTTAATAATACAAGCCAGTTATCATATAGACTGTCCCTCAAAAAATGGAAAATCTCAGCAGACAAATAAAAACAATGAAAAGAACCAAATGGGAGATTTAGAACTGAAAAAGGTAATAACTGATATAAGAAAATCACTGGGTGAGCTCATAAGAATGAGGATGACAGAGGAATAAGTCAGTAAACTTGACAATAGATCCATCAAAATTATCTAATGTGAAGAACACAGAGAAAAAGACTGTAAAACAAAGTAACAGAGAAAAAATTAACAAAGCCTCAGGACCTGTTTGACAACATGAAAACATCTAGCATATATGTAACTATAATTCTAGAAAGACAAGAGAAAGAGATTGAGACAGAAAAAAATATTTGAAGACATATTGGCCAAAAGCTTTCCAATATTTGGTGAAAGACATAAATGTATAGATTCAAGAAGCTTAGCAAACTCCAAACAGGATAAATTCAAAGAAAGGTATGGCTAGACATATGAAAATTTAACTGCTGAAAAGAAGGCACAGAAAACAGCCCTTGAAAATAGCTAGGAAAAAAAGACACAGGACATACAAGGAAACAATGATCTGAATCACTGCAGTTTCTGATCCAAATCATAGAAACCAGAAGACAGTGGAACAAATTATTTTCAGGAGGGCAGCATGAAGAATTTTAAATATTCACACCCTTTATCTTAGAATTCCACTTCTAGGAATTGGTCGTGAATAAATGAAAAAAAAGTGACTAAAATGTACACATAGGATGCTATTTACAGTATTGTCTAAAACAGCAAAAACTGTAAATAATAAACATTTTTTGGAGGAAGGGTTCAATATATTATTTTGTACCTATATAAATACTAGGCAGCCATTACAAATCTTACGCATATATTTATTGACATATAAAGATGTCCACAATCTTGTTAAGTGTTAACAGCAGACTATTAAAAGGATGCACTTATGTATGTTTCTGAATTTACACAGCAAGTTCTCATTAAGGTAAGAAAGACAATAGCCCAACTTGGTCTAAGTAGGAAAACCAAATGGTCAAACTACTTTTAGGTTCAGAAATTAGTATTCTTTTCAACATTATTTCATCTTAGTGTTAAAATTCTCAAATCGTGACCAAAAAGCCATGTCTTCTTGACTGAAGTGAGTTCCTCTTGAAAAGCCCATTTAGGGCCAGGCGCGGTGGCTCATGCCTGTAATCCCAGCACTTTGGGAGGCCGAGGCGGGTGGATCACGCGGTCAGGAGATCGAGACCATCCTGGCTAACACCGTGAAACCCCGTCTCTACTAAAAATACAAAAAAACTTAGCTGGGCGTGGTGGCAGGCGCCTGTAGTCCCAGCTACTTGGGAGGCTGAGGCAGGAGAATGGCGTGAACCCGGGAGGCGGGGCTTGCAGTAAGCCAAGATCACGCCAACGCACTCCATCCTGGGAGAGAGCGGTCTCAAAAAAAAAAAAAAAAAGCCCATTTAATATACCTGTGGTAGAGAGTTTAAAGTGGCATCAATGAATCATACCTCCCTAGTCCACACACCTTTGTCATGTGACTTCACCACTCCTTCTATCAAGGAGTGAAATCTGTTTCCCCACATCTTGAATCTAGCTGGCCTTGCAGCTTGCTTTGACCACTAGAATGCAGCAGAAATGATGTTCTGGGATTCTTGAGCCTATACCTTAAGCAGCCTTGTAGCTTCTGCTTCTGCTTTTGGGACCCAGCAATTATGTAAAAGCTACTCTACTGGAAAGAGAAGCCAAGTGAGGAGAGAGGCCCCTGAGAATGGGAGACCATAAAAGAGAGAGGACACACAGAGACGAACAGAGTACATACCACGGCCAGCAGCCAGCACCAAGGCCCAGACTCCAGAGTGAAGCTACTTTGTTCTTTTTTTTTTTTTTTTTAATACTTTAAGTTCTAGGGTACATGTGCACCACATGCAGGTTTATTACATATGTATACATGTGCCATGTTGGTGTGCTGCACCCATGCTATTTTGGATCCTCCAGCTCCAGTTGAGCTTTCCTAGCTGAAACCATGTGGAACAAAGATAAGCCTTCTACACTGACTTCTGCCTAGATTCCTGATCCACAGGGTCATCAACAAATGGTGGTTGCTTTAAGGCACTGTTTTGTGATAGTTTGTTATGCAGCAGTAGATGACTGAAATACTACTTTCAGTTAAAAATCTTAACAACAAGGTATGCACCACACATAGCCAGATAATAAGCAATGTCAGAATAAGCAATGACCACTTAGTGACCTTTGTTTTTTTTGAAACAGGGTCTCACTCTGTCCCCCAGGTTGGAATGCAGTGGCACAATCTCTGCTCACTGCAACCTCCACCTCTCGGGCTCAAGTGATTCTCTCTCCTCAGTCTCCAGAGTAGCTAGGAGTACAGGCATGCACCATCACACCCTGCTAATTTTTGTATTTTTTGTAGAGATGGGGTATTGCCATGTTTCCCAGGCTGCTCTCAAACTCCTGGGCTCAAGCGATCCTCCTGCCTCAGTCTCCCAAGCTGCTGTGATTACAGGTGTGAGCCACCGTGCCTGGCCCAGCAATCATTTTGAATGACAGTACAACAGCAAAACTGTCCCTACTGAAAAGACTGAATTGAGGTATTCAAACAAAGCTTAATGAATTTGATTTCCAAGAGGATATCAGTCACCAAGATCCTATTATAAGAAAAAAAATGTTTAAAGCTTTGTGATTCTGACACTTAAAATTGTAATGTAGACTTAAATTCATTTTACAAAGGTATATTTGAAAATCTATAGTAACAGGGCAAATAATTTAAAACAATGTTTTGCTAAAATGACTCTAATAATTCATGGCAGTAAAAATTTTGAGTTCAATATAGAGACATCTACCATGCAACAAATTACCAAGGTGATCTCAGTAATTCTCACTGTACACATTTTTATTTAAATAATTCACACAACCTTGGACAACTACTGAATCTTTCTCATTCCAAGTCCTAAATAAGCAACTTCAGGTCATTTCACATAGTTAACATTATGAGAAACAGATACCTTTTACCATTCATTTAAAAACATAGTATGCATTTAAAATCATATTCTCCCCTTCTGTTCAGGTGCTGATAACCAGCGTTCATTTCAGACATCAACCTAAAACAGGGTTGTAGGGATTCTTCCTGGTTACATTAAAATCATTGCCAGAAAAGGAAGCTGCCATTATTAAAGAGATAACAGATTTCCTAAGATGAGTTCTCTCCAAATTTGACAGTAATAGCAACAGCACTCATAAGAATAATATGATGTATCCTTTAAAACCCTCCTTACACACGTTATTTTATTAGATCCTCATAAAGGGCATATATCAATTTTATAGAGTTAGAAACAGATGTCCGTATAGACAGGAAGGATGCTCGCTGTCACTATAATGAAGTTAAATTGTTAAGCCTAAGCCTCCTAAAAGTAAAACAAATGTCTAATGCTTAGTTCATGTATTATCATAAGTAGAGATACAACATACAGGCACACTCAGCCCTGTAATACAGGTAGGAAAGTGAGGACATAACACAGTTCCATGTCTGCTTAAAGTGTAAATT
The DNA here is from genome assembly GCF_028885625.2 of Pongo pygmaeus. Taxonomy (NCBI): domain Eukaryota; kingdom Metazoa; phylum Chordata; class Mammalia; order Primates; family Hominidae; genus Pongo; species Pongo pygmaeus. The sequence goes on along the minus strand of NC_072381.2, from coordinate 25,224,199 downwards.
TCATGGAAATCTTTCAGACAGTTATCAGACTTCGGTCACTTTTCTTGATTACCAAGAGTCAAACAACAGTTCCTTTTAAAAGGAAACCATCATTTCTTATGATACCCTATCTTATAATAAACAAAACAATTCACAAAACAATTGAGAGTAGACATTGAAGAAAAATGGTACCTAGAGAGAACTGGAAGTATCGTATTATAGTATGTAATTTAGAAAGCGACTGCAAATTAAAATGTTCCATTAAGGCTGCCCAATAAGCTTAAAATTCAGTGGTTTATTGTAGGATCTATTTTACTGCTAGTTGTCAGAATGAAGCATAACAAGAAGTCAATTAACTGAGAATTTACCCTTTTAAATAAATTTATGATTAAATTGTGAAAATGATAATGATGAGAAAGAAATTCAGGATCTTAGCAAGTTAACCAGAGAGGAGTCATAAACGGCATATAAATCCTAAAGCTGAAATGAACAGGGATGGCGGCTGCTCAGGGAACAATGAAGTGAAGTCAGTCCTGAATTCCAACTTGAAACATGTTTAAAGTAAACGAGCAGGATCTAGGAGGTCATCTAGGAGGTCATTTTAAGGAAATGATAAGGAAAGACAAAAGGAAAGAAGAGCAAAACAGCTTTAGAAGTTAGTTAGGGGCAGAAATAGAAATTCATGTTTGGAGGTAAAAGTTCTCCAAATTTCCAGATGCTTTCATTAGTAATTGAGTCATTTTACTTTCTCTTCCTGGAAGAGGGTTTGGAAATCATTTATTTTAAGATGCAATGGGAAATAAAAGTGAAAATTAAATGTTTGATGAGCTAGACATGCCAAACAGTCAACATCTCCTCCCTACTCCGTTCTTCATTTTCCAAGCCAGAATTTCTCTGCATGCCTTTCTCATCTAATTTGTCACAAAATCCTATAAAGCTACTTTTTAAATATTTCTTGAAACTGACAACTGCTTTCTGGTTCCACCTCTTAAGTCCATGCTATGTCCTCCTAATTGGTCTCAGGCCCATGAGTCTAATTCCTCCATCACTACTAAGTTGCCAAAATGATCTTTCTAAAATAAAGAGGATTATGGTGTTCTACTTAAAATCCTTCAGTGACACCTCATAGCTTTCAGAAAAGTGTACACTCATGGATCCTGCTTGATTTTCTAGCTTCATCTTCACAACTCCATACAGGCACTCTTTGTTCCAGGCAAAGTGAACAGCACATGCTCCATGCCATGCTGTCTCCTCCAGCTACCAATTTGCCTGTGTAACTGTCACTTGGCTTTAAATTTTGGTTTGCATGGGATTGTTTCCTCAGAATGCCTACCTTCTTTAATCTCGCAGTGTGATTTTGATGTTTCTCTTCTTGGCTCCCCTCCCATAGCCTCAGGTGTAAAACACCATCATAGCCTGAAGGGGATTAGGAAAGGACCAGCAGGCAATTGTCCAAGGGCTCCAATCCTCAAGAAAATGTAAACATCATTAGGAATGTTGCAGATCAATACTCTATGTGGTTGGGAGATTACTTTGACAAGCTTCTAGGAATGAGAAGGCTAAAATGACCCAGGAATATGCTTGAATAGTAATAAATCACTTTTAAAATACCTTTCAAAGAGGGTAGGTTTGGTTAGTTTCTGTTTTCTTTTCTGCTAGGTAGGTGTGCAAGTTTGAAGTCAGAGCTGAACTGCTTACAACAATACTCTGCTAGCAGACATCCTTCCTCATCCTTCACTGCACCGTGCTTGTGGTGCAGTAGTCTGTGCAAAACTGTGATCTTTCCCCAAAGAAAAGTGGAACAAATACTTTAAAAACATCTGTTTGAAGGGGAAGTGTATTAGTCCATTTTCACGCTGCTGATAAAGACATACCCAAGACTGGGTAATTTTTAAAGAAAATGAGGTGTAATGGACTCACAGTTCCACGTGGCTTGGGAGGCCTCATAATTCTGGCAGAAGGTGAAAGGCACGTCTCACATGACAGCAGATGAGAAAATGAGGACCACGCAAAATGGGTTTCCCCTTATAAAACCATCAGATCTCGTGAGACTTATTACTACCATGAGAACAGTATGGGGAAAACCACCCCCATGATTCAATTATCTCCCGCCAGGTCCCTCCAACAACATGTGGGAATTATGTGAGCTACAATTCAAGATGAGATTTGGGTGGGGACACAGCCAAACCATATCAGAAACCAAATACCTAATTAGCTTTCTCAGGCCATGCTATGTTTCTGTCTGGTCCTGATTATAGTATTTATCACACAATATTGTAATAAGTTGAATTACTTATCTAAGGTCTCCATAAGCTTCATAAGGACCAAGGCTATAACTTTTTTGTTTTGTAACAAATATTAAAAAGAAACTTGTTCACCCAAACTGTGTGATCTTTTAAGTGCAGTGAACTGACGCCCAAAGATCAAGATTTAGCAGTGTATGTTCAACGCTGTCCAGAGAAGAATGACCTTGAGTCAAACAGATAAGAATATTCTGTTCATTAAAGAGGCATTCTTTATTGTGAGGCAGATACCAATCATTGTGAGTGAAATGTCCCTTAAAATTATTTTTATCTTTTTGGTTTATCTTCATATTCATCAGATAAATTATTGACTGTTCATTCCATTTCCTAAATACCATCATAGAAAAAATGAAGAATATTGGAGGGAGAAGACCAAATCTCTGGTCACTGGAAAAATAGAGCAACCATTATAAATCAATAAATTTACACTCTTTTTTTTTTTTTTTCCTTGAAACAGAGTTTAGCTCTGTCGCCCAGGCTGGAGTGCAATGGTGCAATCTCAGCTCACTGCAACCTCCACCTCCCGGGTTCAAGCGATTCTCCTGCCTCAGCCTCCCAAGTAGCTGGGACTACAGGCATGCACCACCACGCCCAGCTAATTTTTGTATTTTTAGTAGAGACAAGATTTTTCCATGTTGGCCATGCTGGTCTTGAACTCCTGACCTCAGGTGATCGCTCGCCTCGGTCTCCCAAAGTGCTGGGATTACAGGCGTGAGCCACTGTGCCCGATTGATAAACTTATATCTTATTTTGTGCATTATTCTCTTACAAGTATGATTAGCAGGAGAGGAGGTCTTAAGTTTGACCAACTGAGTTCATGGACAAAAAGTTACTTCTAGACCATTCACTTGGCACTGTCACCTTTCTGAGGTCTTGGGAAAATAAAATCCAATAATATATGTGTAACCGTTTTCAAAGTTATAAAGCTCCTGTATTTTTTTTCTTTGACAAGAATGACCTTTATATTTCAAAGGATATTTTAGCTTTGATTGTTTTCTCCCTAAAATAAAATTTTATCTTGGTACTGCTTTTGGCCAGCCAAATAAATTTTATGCTCTTGACCTGATTTAAACTAATATTTTTCTTCTTTCTGCTGCCAGTAAAATATTGTTATACTCAACTTTTCTCAAGAGAATGATGTTCTGTGTTTCTTCATAGTAGGCAACAACACTTAAGGGAAACGGGGGTATCTCTTGAACTGATGACTCTTTTTCTGGAAAATATACAGAATACTGTGAAAAAATAAGCTGTAATGATCTGTTAGGATTAAATTACATTACTTTAATAGAGAAGAATCCTACACATATGTGGAATTTACAAGAAATGGTGTTATTTTCTGGTAATGACCCATGTTGACTTGGCAGTTGTTTAAATATAATGTCAACAAATTAAGTTTAAAATCTCAAGCAAATTGGAAAGATGGTTCCAGAAAAAAGGTAATATCAAGGGCAAGTAAAATTATTTCCTGAAAACTTCTGTGACTTGAGCTTTATAACATTTAAAACAAATATAGATAATCTTAAATTTTGTCAAACTGGGAAACTGAATCATTCAGATTAGGCCACTCAACCCAGTAGAAATACTATTTTTTTCACATATTTTTTGTTAGATTAGAAAACTATGTTATGCTAAAATGAATAGGTTCACAATTGCTTTTCTAAAACCCATAGGGTAATTGGGTTGTGGAATTGAAATATTTTCAGATTTTAGAAAGGTAATCCATGTGTCTGCCACATAGTCAGTGCAGTGGTAGTAAGTGGCTCTCTGAAAAAGTTTGCATGTGTACATACAAGTTTATTATAAATTTTACTGATATAAACAATCTGTAACACAAAACTACAAATAAAAATAAATAATGTTTTACTGTAAATTTTTGATTTTACAGAATGCTCTCATTATTTTTTGCGTAATTTTCACATTCATAGTTAACCTGACTGTTAACTATGGTTGTGACTGATGTAGAAATGTACTTTAGTCATGAATGTTTATTGGTATGTTCCTTTATTCTGAAATCTGTATTTGGGTTTACCAGTTCTCTTTTTAGTTTCTTTAACTGAATACTTGCTCATTTATTTTAATACATATATATAGAGAGAGAGATATAGGTGTACGTCCACATCCAGATATAGATAGATAGACGATAGATGATAGACAGATAGATAGACACACACACATGCATACATACATACTAAATGAACACAGTTCAGGCCATACATTTCTAAATTCCACTATGGCTGCATCTCTACAAATTTTATGTTGTACTTTCATTGTTTTTTCTTGATTTTAAAAAAACCAAACATACATGGTTTAGAAACACTATTTTAGGACCCATTAAATGCTCTAAATTCTCCAGTTTATATTCACCTATTCCAATATTTTTGAACTATTTCCTGCAAAATATTTACAAGTTTTCCTTTCCTTGATAAATAAGTTTGGGAAGAAAGGGTTAAGCAAAGTTGAAATGAGTTTCCCTAATGTAGGATTAATTTGCTAACATGCATTATAAATCTATAAAAAGGAAATATAGAAGGCACATTTACTAAAAGTATTGGACCACAGATTTTTTTTTTTTTCTTGATGAGGTCTTGCTCTGTCACCCAGGCTGGAGACCTGTGGCACAATCATAGCTCACTGCAATCTCAAATTCCCGAGCCCGAGCAATATTCCTGCCTCAGCCTCCCAAATAGCTGGGACTACTGACAGGCACCACCATGCCTTGCTAACACTTTAAATTTTTGTAGAGAAGTCTCACTATGTTAACCAGGCTGGTCTTGAACTCTTGGCCTCAAGCTCTCCTCCCAAAGTGCTGGGATTACAAGCATGAGCCACCATGCCCTGCTGAACAAAGATTTTTGTTTGTTTTTGCTAAAACTATTTAAGTTTAATGAATCAAATTAGAAATGTTTACCTACTCTATAGTAGTTGACGTCAGTATCACTACTTTTACCTGTAATCATCATTTAGTACTGTTTTAATCAGGATTGTTAATTGCAAATAATAAAAGTAACTCTCAACAAGTTTAAGCATAAAATAAATTTACTAAGAGATAATAAATGGACAAAATATTCTCCAGGAAAGCCAGGGATCAACTTTAGGGGCTAGCACCAGAAACAATTCCCAGGTCACACCACTGGATTGCTGTTTTGACACCACTAAAATGGCAGTAAATCCATGAAAAAGGAAAGTCATAAGCTGACAAATACAGCAGGAGAAGAGACCAGCAGTAGCAGTTTGGAGGCCAGAAAGCACATAAATTACTACTTTAATAGACTAGGGAAAGTTGAGATCTATGTCTCTAGTATGAAAACTTCAAAATTAGGCTGATTAGCACGTCAAGACCCTAAAATAGTTCAAGAATTAGAGACAACATTTACTTCTGAACCAGGAGGTGGGTTTGGGGGAAAGGAGTATAGAACTAAGAACAAGAGAATTCATCGAAAATCTGTATAAAAAGCAGTTAGAGCCTTGAAAACTGTTCCCCACCCCATGTAGCAGGGTGACTGCTGATTAGGATTAAGCACATATTCTATGGAGAGATTTCAAATTCTGGGATATTAGGCATAGGTGAGAGCAGAAATAGTACACGCCAACACCACAAAATAGTGAGAGGTTCCATACTGAAAAATCTACATGTTGAATGGTAATAATCATAGCCCCCCCTTTCTTTACTCTGATTCTAATTCCCTGGAGGATTTCTTTCCAGGAAGCCCAAAGAGGCTAAAAGAAAAGTCCTACAGATAGAATTGACGGTACCCACTGAAATAGCCCAGTTTCATAATCATACAGTGAAGTCCAGCAATTGATAAGGCCCATCCAGGATATGGTTTCCAATCAATTTCTTGCTACTTGAAAATTAAATGTGAATAAGAGAGGAAGATCACTAAACACTTGAGGAATGTCTCAATAGGAAAGACAGAGACCAAAACAAACAAACAAAAAGTGGACTTCAGAAGAAACAGCAACAAATTTCAAATGAATTTTCTAACTATAATTAAATTCCTTAGCTGGCCACAGTGGCTCAAGCCTGTAATCCCAATACTTTGGGAGGCTGAGGTGGGAGCATCACTTGAGGCCATGAGCTCAAGGCCAGTCTAGGCAACATAGCAAAATCCCATCTCTACAGGAAAAGAAAAAGGCTTAAAAAATTCCTTAAAGAGTTTAAAAAAAAAAAAAGACTTTTGTATCCATGAAACAAGAACAGAAAGCAATTTAAAAATTTAAAAGGAAAAAAAAAAGAACTAAAAACATGACAATGGTAACCCATTAACAGAAAAGTTAACAAGGAGAAATAAACCCAGAAAGTGGAATCCCTCCCAGAAAGGATAAATGGATGAATTCAAAGAAAGAAAAAGAAATGGGACATGGGAAAGAAAAATTCTAGAGAATTAGAGGGTGTTTCAGTTATTTAATATTTTATAACAAACTACCCCAAAACTTAGTGAATTAAAACAATTTATTATTTCTCAATGTTATGTGAGTTGACTGGGTTCAGTTTAGCATGTCTTCTGCTCTTTTGCTACACTCACCTGGTAACTTGGCCAGGGCTCAATAGTCCAAGATGTCCTTTCACCCTCTAAGGCCTCTTTCCACATGACCTTTCATTATGAGGTAATCCACGCCAAGTATCTTTACATAAAAAAATAAAGGAAGTAGAAGTGTCTAGCACCCTTATGGCCTGGCCTTGAAATCCCATATACCTTCTGCCACTTTCTATTGATTAAAGCAAGTCACAAGATCAGCCCAGATTCAAGGAAAGGGAATATGGACTTCATTTGTTGATGTGAGGAATAGCATGCACATAAGGTTTGGGAGGTATCAGTGAGCACTATCTTTATTTATTTATTTATTATTTTTTATTTTTGAGACGGAGTCTCACTCTATCACCCAGGCTGGAGTGCAATGGTGCGATCTCAGCTCACTGCAGTCTCTGCCTCCCGGATTCAAGCAATTCTCTTGCCTCAGCCTCCTGAATAGCTGGGATTACAGGTGCCCACCACCATGCCCAGCTAATTTTTGTATTATTAGTAGAGACCAGGTTTCACCATGTTGGCCAGACTGGTCTCAATCTCCTGACCTCAGGTAATCCACCTGCCTCCACCTCAAAAAGTGCTGGGATTAGAGGCATGAGCCACCTCGCCAGGCCAAGCACTATCTTTAGAATCAATCTTCCACACCACACAAGATCACTTTAAGGTGTCCAAAATCCCTAAAATAGGAGTTTGAGAAAGAACAGACAATGTAAGATAGGAAAAAGAAATTCAAAAATAAGTTTTATCATAATTATCAGAACTGAAGGATGTAAATTTCCATATTTAGAAAGCCCGTCAAAGTGCTCCAGCAGCAAAACAAACAAGCACAAAGACTTGTACCAATAAATACTGCCATGAAATGTCAGAATCCTGACCATAAAGAGAAGATCCTAAAAGCTTCTACAGGAAAGGAAAAAAACAGATCACATTTTAAAAATCAAGAATCAGAATAACATTAGACTTATCAAAAACAATAAGAGAACCTAGAAGTTGGTGGTGGAGCAATACCTTCAAATTTCTGAGGAAAAAAAATTACTTCCAACCTAGGATTCTATACACAGCAAAATATTAAATCTAGTCTATACACAGCAAAATATTAATCTAGTCTGCAACGGAATAAAGACATTGTTAGACAAGCTATTTCTCAAATAATTAAAAGCACACGCTAAAATCACAACATTATCAGAGGAAGCTGCTGGAGAGTGAGTTCTACCAAAATTATGGAATAAACCAAGTAAAAGGAAGAAACTGGATCCACTCAGGAGAAAGATGGAAGGACAATGTGAATAGAAAGGAAAGGTGACTAGAGAGACCCTATAGGGTAGTCTCCCTATAAATCAACCAGCCTGCCTTAAAACAGGAAAGGCACTCAAGAGGGGAAATCTTCAAGAAAAAGATAAAATCGTTGGATTACCTAATGAATTTATAGCCATTGACATCTGTGCATCTGGCAGAAAGTTTGGAGATGAATTTGTTACATATGTAGAAAGTTAAACAAATTGAATAAACACAATTATTAACTCCAAAAAAATAAACCCAAAAATTGTAGCATACTATGTAATTCGAATGTGGGTAAATAGCCATAATAAGGCAAACAGTAATCTTAACCTAATCCAAAATTACAATATATTAGGAGGATGGGAAGTAAGGAAATGAGAGGATAGTGGGACAGAACAGTGGGAGCAGGAGAAGTAAATATTTAACTTTTTCTTTTTTTAAGATGGAGTGTCGCTGTGTCACCCAGGCTGGAGTGCAATGGTGCGATCTTGGTTCCCTGCAACCTCCACCTCCTGGGTTCAAGTGATTCTCCTGCTTCAGTCTCCCAAGTAGCTGGGATTACTGGTGTCTACCACCGCGCCCAGCTAATTTTTGTATTTTTAGTAGAGATGCGGTTTCATGTTGGCCAGGCTGGTTTCGAACTCCTGACCTCAGGTGATCCACCAGCCTCAGCCTCCCAAAATGTTGGGATTACAGGCGTGAGCCACCACACCCGGCCAAATATTTTACTTTTATAAAAGAATGTCAGTAGATAATATCTAAAGCCGAAATTCAAAATAGTAGTATAGCTTGTTATCAAGAAATACGGAGGAAAATGCCAGAGGAAACTGCTGATTTGAGAGTAATTACCTCTGGGGAGTGGGTACTACTATTTTACATTTTAACTTTATAAAATGATTTGACTTTTTAAACTATGCATAACTTTGTGTTCTAAATGTAACATAAGTTTCCAGTGGTGGGAATATAAATGGTGTAGCTGCTATAGAAAACAATACAAGATATATTCAAAAAAATTAAAAATAGAACTACAATATGATCCAGCAACTCTACTTCTAGGTATATGACCAAAAGAATTGAAAGCAGGGTCTAGAAAACACGTGTGTATTAGTGTTTGTACACACATACTCACAGCAACATGATCTACAATAGCCAAAATGTGGAAACAACTCAAATGTCCACAGACCGATAAATGGATAAACAAAGTATGATACAACAAGGATTGCAAACCTGGGCCATGTGCTGCCAAGCAACCCCCAAATGGTATTTTTTACATGGCTTCCAAAGAAAGCCTATTGGTGAGCCTATAAGTTTCAATGTCATCAAAAATACAGGTAAGTCTAATTTAGTCTGAAATAAAATTAAGTCATTAAAAATTAACATATGTTGGTATTTGTGCTTTAAGAGCACCAGGAAGACTGTTTGTGGTGGTTATTACTTTTTAAACTTATTCTTATTGTTCAAAATGGTTCCTAAGGGCTTTTATAATTTCAGTATTTCTCATGAGCTCTGGAATATCTACCTCAAAGTTTCCGTTTTGAAAATTCGTAATAAAGCACTTGCTTAAAAAATTCCTTGCAAAGATACTATTAAACTTATGATTAGATGGTATTGAATTGATGCATTTTAGAATTCATTCACCAAAGAATTTGTTCATTAAAAATAATCCATTGTGAATTTAAAATTATAAGCTCCCCTAATATCTGTTAATGAAACTTACCTGCCATTAGCAACTCTGCATTTTATAGGCCACTACAATATCAATCAAGTCTATAATGACAACCTAAAAAGTGCTACATCTGAGACTAAATTGATCAGAAATATATCACAAAGCCATGACTTCTCAGAACAGTTGTTAGTACCAATTAAATGAGAACCCTAACTCAGAACTAAGAAACAGAAAGAGTTCTGATTTTAAAAAGAAAAGCAGCTAACCTGACTACGGCATCCTTCTACAAAGCAATCTCAACTTCTGATGTAGGACTATGATCAAAATATTGCCAGCTGATCAAAGTATTGCCAGATATCAGTTATGCTGATTTAGTTGCTTGCACTTGATGTGTCCCTTTTCCATGACATTGGCAACTTTCTTGGCTTGGCTTTTTTGAGTCAGAAAAGCATATTTATTTTTGGAGTCTCTTTTGAAAGCAAAAGTTTCAAAATGATAAAAAGTTAATGATTTGAGTGGTTGGAGTGCACAGATGAGGCCTACACAAACTACTTTTTCATAGGTAGATTGTATTCATTTTCCTGGACAGGGACAAAAACAGTATTGTTTCCATGGATTTGAAGTTCACATGAAAACAGTTAATTCATGATTTTTTTTTAACTAACATTATGTAGTCTGAATTACAAAATGTTTATAAATGATTTAATGGATTGAGAGAAACAATATTTGCCATCCATGATTATTTTTGAAAGTGAATTGCTATTAAAATCGAACTAAAACTTCATACAAAACAATTTATTGTCTTCTGAATTCTATTTTGATGAAAACACTTTATAATTTCCATAAATATGTAACTTAAAAATCTCATTTTTCTCAAATATCTTACAAATTCACTACATTTAGGATATTTAAATTAATTTCAGTGAAAGCTAGAAATTATAATCATAGCCTGAAAATTTATCAATTTTCCTTTCATAAACTCATAATTTTTGGTAATGTCGACATAAAAAATGGTTTTACATGCTATTAAGAAGAGTCACAAATGTTAAGAAGTTTACAGTCACTAACCTTCAACATAAATTTTAAAAAACAGTATATCTATTGGATACAAGAACAGATAAAAATTAGACAAATGTCCAGTAGTGGGTAAGTGGATGGTGGTGTTCATACAATAGAATACTATTTAGTAATACAATTCAATGCATTGTGGCTTCATTCATCTGAATGGATGAATTTGGAAGTCTCTGAGCAAAAGAAATAGGTCATGGGATAACACATAAAGTATGATTCCATTTATATAAAATTCAAAGAGTCAGAACTAAACAATGCAGAACTATGAGAAAGGGAATGAATAACAGAAAATGTATGATGTAGTTACAGCTGGGGGAAGAAAGTGAATCTAATCAATCAAAGAAGAACCAAAGGTGAGTCATGTTCCATTGAGCGAGGTGGTGAATACTTAGGTATTTAATGCTTATCCTTAAACTGTACATATATTTTACACTCTGGAGAAGAAGAGAGGCAGGAAAGTGGAGACCATATACATAGACAACTCTGTGAAGAGCTTTATCTTGATTGGAGAATAAAGAAGCACAGATGGGAAAAAGGTGGATGTTCACAGAGATTTTGTTCTTATGCTAAAGTACAAAAAGACTAAATGCCATAAGAAGAAAGGTTACACAGAAGGGGAGAAGTTGAAGAAACAAGTGAAGGTACCTGATGACACACACCATTTAAGTAGGTTGAAGGGAATAGGATCCAAGGCACATCTAAACAGACTGGCCTTTAAAAAGAGAAGGAATGTCACCCAATTCAGTCAAAGGGGTGGGGAAAGGGACAGAAATGGATGCAGCAAACATGTACACTTGATGATGGGAAGCCTGAGGTGTGTTATGTATGGTCACTTATTCCTCTAGAATGAAGCAAAGTTATTAGCAGAGAGTGAAGGGCCCAAGTTGGTTTTGAGAAAAAGTGAAGACATGAAATAATTGTTTTGGCCAGTAAGAGAATGTGCTGTCCACAAATAAATACACATGAACCCTTGGGCATTTCATCTTCCCTGTTTCTCCTGCCTCTGCTAGAATGTTTTCCCCCTTCCTTTTCACCTAGAAAATCTTCCCATCCTTCAAGATTCATCTTAGATTCTATGTCCTTTGTGAGACCTTTTCTGACTATTCCATTGTAATCCTTTCTCTTTTTTTCTTTTATTATTATTATTATTATTATTATACTTTAGGTTTTATGGTACATGTGCCCAATGTACAGGTAAGTTACATATGTATACATGTGCCATGCTGGTGCGCTGCACCCACCAACTCGTCATCTAGCATTAGGTATATCTCCCAATGCTATCCCTCCCCCCTCCCCCCAACCCACAACAGTCCCCGAAGTGTGATGTTCCCCTTCCTGTGTCCATGTGTTCTCATTGTTCAATTCCCACCTATGAGTGAGAATATGCGGTGTTTGGTTTTTTGTTCTTGCGATAGTTTACTGAGAATGATGCTACTTAGCTGTATCACTCATTTTTCACTTATTGACACACCATCTTGCAATAACTCTTTTGCTTGTATGATTGAATGTTTGCGTTGTCTTGTAAACTACAGTTCTTGAAGGCAGAAATCATGTCTTTTTTATTTATTTTTTTGAGACAGAGTCTTGCTCTGTTGCCTAGGCTGGAGTGCATGGTGTGATCTCGGCTCACTGCAACCTCTGCCTCGTGGGTTCAAGCGATTTTTGTGTCCCAGTCTCCCGAGTAGCTGGGACTACAGGTGTGCACCAACATGTCCAGCTAATTTTTTGTATTTTTTGTAGAGATGGGGTTTCACCAGGCTGATCTAGAACTCCTGGTCTCAGGTGATCCGCCCTCCTTGGCCTCCCAAAGTGCTGGGATTACATGCGTGAGCCACTGCGCCCAGCCAGAAATCATGTCTTTTTAAAACACTGTTCCTCTCACTTTCAGAAAAATAATGCTTTTTTTTTTTTTTTGAGACGGAGTTTTGCTCTTGTTGCCCAGGCTGGAGTGCAATGGCGCGATCTCTGCTCAACCGCAAACTGCGTCTCCCAGGTTCAAGTGATTCTCCAGCCTCAGCCTCCCGAGTAGCTGGGACTACAGGCATGCACCACCATGCCTGGCTAATTTTTTTTTTTTTTTTTTTAAGACAGAGTCTCGCTCTGTCGCCCAGGCTGGAGTGCAGTGGCGCGATCTCGGCTCACTGCAAACTCCGCCTCCCGGGTTCACGCCATTCTCCTGCCTCAGCCTCCCAAGTAGCTGGGACTACAGGCGCCTGCCACCACGCCTGGCTATTTTTTTGTATTTTTAGTAGAGACGGGGTTTCTCCATGTTGGTCAGGCTGGTCTCGAACTCCTGACTTCAGGTGATCCGCCTGCCTCAGCCTCCCAAAGTGCTGGGATTACAGGTGTGAGCCACCGTGCCAGGCAAAACAATGCATTCTTATGTATAGTGAATATTTAGATGCAGTTTCTAAATATATCATCTACTGAAATATCCTTAAAAGTAAGTGATAAAATAATAAAGACATAATGAACAAACAGAACTTTGAATCTTCCATTTTTTCCCTGTAACTGCTCCTGATTTTCAATTTTTGGATTTAGAACCTCCTTTTTAGAAGCTAAGCCAGAGATCTGGTGTTAATATATAATTGGTTTAATTTTAAAAAAATTAAAACAAATTTATCTTATTAAACTATTAAAATGTTTTCTTCATTACAACTTTCAATATATTTCTTCATGGAGGTTGTTCTCCCAGAAAATGAAACTGAATATTATCAAAGACAAATTATGTTAGGAATGCCATCTTGTGGTTGACAGTAGTCCATTACACTAATTGGTCTTGACAATCTTTAATTCAGAAAGAAAACATCCAGTAAATTCACAAACATAAATCATGGTTAAAATGTATTACTACAAAGGAATACAAATTAAGTATGTGTATCAGTTGTGTGCAGTTTCAGCTGCCAGAAAAAGACAATGTTCAATGAAGAAACAAACAACAAATTATATAAGAATTGACTCCAAATAATATAGGGAAACTGCTGTCTACAAATACACTCCTATTGAGACTACTCAAGTACTCTTAATTTTGGAAAACTTTCCTCTTGAAATAGATCATTTTATTTCTGTATTCACTTCTAAGTAGTTCTGCTTACTGTTTCATCCTGGATTTCAGTTATGTCTTGATTTTCAAACATCGTCACCCTAACCGTAAACATCCAAAGGAGAGTGAAGGACCGAGTGCATCTTTAATTTGGACAGCGTGGGATACACATTAGTTGTAGTCCAAAATGGAATTTGAGGAGGGTTAAAAACACTGGCCCTAGCCAGGTGAAGAGGCTTACGCCTGCAATCCTAGCACTTTGGGAGGCCGAGGTGGGTGGATCACCTGAGGTCAGAGGTTCAAGATCAGCCTGGAAAACATGGTGAAACCCCATCTCTACTAAAAATAAAAAAATTAGCCGTGTGTGGTGGTGCATGCCTGTAATCCCAGCTACTTGGGAGGATGAGGCAGGAGAATCACTTGAACCTGGGAGGCGGAGGTTGCAGTGAGCTGAAACTGCATCAAACAACAAACAAAAAACACTGGCCCGAATCCTAACAGAAGAGTTTACTACTTTCTCCATTCAAGTTAGCCATTTTGAGTGGTAAATTAACTTTCTAATCAACAGAGTATTCACTAGTTACATATGTAGTACCTGAAAACTGGGCTTAAATATTTTAATTGCCAAATAGTATACCAGACATTTTCGTCCACGTAACAGTGAGGGTGTGGGAGTGGAAACTGATACACTCCTCATGAGCACAAGGCAAAAGCATGATAGCTCAAAGGTCCGTGCACTGTGTTACCTTTTGTCACTTCCAGATTAAAGATCTGAGGAGGTGCCATGGAGGTCTAATGTCAGCCCTAGAAATCAGACTATTGAAATTCCAAACAGATATAGAGATATTTACATAAAAGACAAAATGCTACTGTACTCCAAACCAGTGTTTGAGGTTTATTATTGCATGCTTATAGCTAGAAAAGAAAATTTACTCTGAAAGCTTTCATATGAATTGATTTTGGATAAGTTTTTCCACATGACTCTTCAAGACATTCACATCAGCTGCACAGACCTGGTACTCCATCTTCTCTTGCTGTTTTGTTCTCTCTAATAAAGCCTCATGCAGTGGAGGTAATGCATTGTATGAACCCAGTAAATAGAGCTGACTTGATGAAGTCTCATTGATTTCTTTAATCTTTAAAGCCTGCATGATAGCAGGTGCAAACTTTGAGTAATGGGCTGTAGATGAGATAATCAAAGGGCAAGTTTTGTCTTGCACCCTATCCGCAACCACTTTTGCAACAGCAGTGTGTGGATCCAAAATATACCCTGAAGTATTATAGGTGGAGTTAATAGCTGCTAGGCACTCTCCCTCAGAGCACCAGTCAGCTATAAAATCCTGCTGAAGTTTCTCAACTAGAGCCTTTTCTATCTGGAAGTGATGCTGACTTTCTAATCGATTAAATAATTCTGTCATTAGTTGTCCATCTTTATTAGCCATCAAGTGTAAATGTCGTTCTAGGTTTGAAGATTTGAGAATATCTATCGACGGTGAAAAGGTTTGTGCTAATTTTCTTTCCCTTAGATCATAATGTCCTGTTTTTATAAAATCAGTCAAAACATGGTTCTGATTAGAGGCACAGATAAATTTTCGAATCGGGATTCCCATCATTTTGGCATACACTGCTGCTAAAATGTTACCAAAGTTTCCTGTGGGAATACAGACATCGACTGGGCTTCCAAAAGAAATAAATCCTTGACTAATAAGATCAAGATATGCGGAAGCATGATAAACTACCTGCGGAAGTAGTCGGCCCCAGTTTATGGAGTTAGCCGAACTTAAGATTGTTCCATATTCCACAGTAAGAAAGCCAGTAAAATCAGAATCGTTAAAAATTCTTTTTATAGCTGTCTGGCAAAAATCAAAATCTGACTCAACACCCACTGCCCATCCATTTTCTCTCTGACTGCCAATTATTTGTGCTTTTTGAAAATCACTTACTCCATTCTCAGGAAAAAATGCGACCACAGCTATCCTTTGCTTATCATTCTTATTAAGACGACTAAAACCATTTAAGACTGCACTCCCTGTGTCTCCTGAAGTAGCTACAAGTATCACATAATTGCAACTTGGTGGGATACAGTGTGCAAAAATATGAGGCATAAGCTGTAAAGACAAATCTTTAAATGATCCTGTTGGTCCATGAAACAACTCCAGGATGAACTGGTTGCCTGAAAGGTGCCTGACAGGAGCAATTTTTGAGCAGGCAAAGTTTTCCCCATAAGCAGTTTCAATCATTTCTCCCAACCTGGCAGCAGGTATGTCTGCAGGATGGATACATCTTTCCAACAGTATCTGTGCTCTTTCTATGTAGGTTGCTCCTACTAGGCTTTTCCACTCCCCACAGCTTAATTTTGGAAACTCCTTCGCAGGAACAAAGAGTCCACCATCAGAAGCCAACCCCTCAATTACAGCTTCACTAAAGAATTTTGCTGAAAGCTTCTGTTCACCATCTTTAGGCCAAACGTGTCTTGTTGAAATGAATGTTTCCGAGTCCACATCTTGGTATCTTTTAATTGCATTCAGCACTTTGTCAGCTACCTCCTCTGGGGAAGCCCCACTTTCACAGAAAACACGAGCATCATACCACTTCTTATAATACTGTCTTCTAAATTTAAGTAAGTCTTTCACAGATGTTCCAGAATTCTGACCTACAATCCTATCCGTCTTCATTAATTTTAAACGATGAATTAGATCTAGTAGAGGTACATCCAGGTATACAATTATTCCATTTTTCTTCAGATGCCACATGCTAGCATCATGCATTGGATTGGAACCAGTAAGGGAAATCACACTTCCAGATGCAGAGAAGTTTAACACAGCTTTTCCTTCCTCTTCTAAAAATTGCTCATTACCAACATCCTGTAATTTTTCAGACACACTCATATTCCAGGTTTTTTCAAGGATATCATCATCCACATCTATGACACAACAACCTAGTTTCTGACCTATTATTCTGCCTACTGTTGTTTTCCCAGCACCAGGAGGTCCCATCAGGATAATATTTTTGTCTCCAACAAGAGAGTGGGTTGAATACCATGACTTCCTCAATTCCGCAAGTGCAAAGGTTCTTGAAAGAAATTGCTGTGCATGTTTATCCGTTTTAACATGTATACTAGAAAAACATTTCTGTGTTATCTTTTTCAGATGATGACATCGGTTAAAGTGGAGCATTCTCTTTTCACTTTTCTGCCCAAGCCAACCTAAAAATTGGCTTTAGCCCTTTTCAAAACACAAAACAAACAAAAAACAACAAAAGATAATTTGGTTACTAATTACAGTAGATTGTTAAAATCCCAGTAGGATTGAATATAACCATGCCCATGGTACATAAACTGTTTAAAAATCTTCCAAACTTATGGAATTAAAAAAAGTATTCCAACCCAAATTCTTATATATTGCATATTATCCTTTTTAATGACATCTTTTAAAATCTCGAGACACTGAAAAATCAAAACTTTGACAAAATTTGTAACTATAAAAAACAGAAACTTGTATTCACAAAGTACCAGATTGTAGATGCTTTTAAAAGTATATATATACTAAATCAAATTACTATTTCTTTTCATATTGAGATCTTTTAATGAAAATTATTTCATGGTTTATCGGTTTATATCACATATAAAGATGATTTGGAGTTGGAGTGCTATCTACTTGCAATTCACAAAGTTGAACAATATTCTTTATATTTAATTTCTCTTCAGTTATATGAACATTGTGATAGACTATATTACTCATAAATTTCTTATAGAATTCATAACAGGAAACCAGAATAAAATAACATATTTGCTTATAAAATGCTTAGTTTTCCAAACTACAGGACAAAGGTATGACATTTTCTTTCTTATGTGCCTTTTACACACATATTAAGAATCATTGTTACATATTATTCATATTGAAGGCTCTAAAAAGAGCCAAGGTGAAAGGTATAATATTATACAAATAGTTAAGAAAAATTAATAATCAGCAATGAGGTCAAAGGCTACATATAACCTTATCTGCATGGAACCATCGCTTTTGTTTCTAACCCTATAATCATCAGTGGAGAGATTTAACTCAATTTCCAGACCCCAGGGCGACAGCCAAGAACCTCAGGAATGTTTCCAATGATGAGAGAAAACAATTATTCTGGCATCCAAAGAAGCTCTATAATTTCCCATATTGACCAAGTCCTTGTCTTTGGAAATATACTCACCATTAAAACAAAAATGTATGCCAGACAAGTAAAGTTTTTAGTTACATAAAATGCAATATAATACCTGTGCAATGTTCATGTAAATTGCCTGAAGTAATGTCACAGACACATAGTGGGGCTTATCACATGTTCTCTGGTAGAACCAATATGCAACTAAACCATATTAAATACTAGATCATATGTTAAAATATGTTCTGAAAACTTTTAATCATGTAATACTGACTTTCTATGCTACTTTCTATGCTACTTTCTATGCTACTTAAACTCTGTTCTGTAATTAAACATTTAAATGATTTTAAGCTAACTCTGAATTTAACTTACAAGTAAAATTAGAGCCGTCAAGGGAAGTAATTCATTTCCTTATTTGACTTTTCAATTTGTATGTGTTGTGCTTAATTTCCACTGACTTGTAAACATAGGACACACTGGAACCAATCCGAAGAGTTTGTTGACTCTGAGGCAAAACCGATCTTTGCAAAACGTGGAGTCTATAATGGAAAAAAATTTAAGTTAATCATAACTGTATACAGTATCATAAAATTCTACATATAGGCTAGTCTATTATTTGAAAAGCTCATCTGAAATTTTAAAAATACAGAAAAATTGACCCTTTTCATATGGTTCCCCAAAATCTGTTATTAGAAGATTAAGATACAGTTTTTAAACATGTGTGTCTCATTATAAAAAGAATTTCACTAAACAGTACTGAAGGAATTTCTACCACCAAGCAATAAAAACCAAATAATAACAAATATAAAACCTTTCAGAAGGATACCTGGAATTTTAATGATTTGGCTGTATAATGACCAGAGGGGAAAAAATTAGTCGACTAAAGCTATGAAATTAGTGTCTGAGTTGTTTTTTAGGCTGTATTATCTATCAAAATCACTATATATTCATGTGTAATAATATCCACTATAAAAAGCCCAAATAAAACTCTTGCCACAAAAAGATACCTCTTAGCTATATAAGTGTCTATAATAAAATCAAAGCACATATCATAGTGGTTAGCACAAAATATTTACAGTAAGATCAATCATTGTCACTCACTGACAATGGGCTAGGAATATATAAGTTGAACCCAAATATGTAGGTACAAGGCAGGGTGCATTTTTTTTTATGGTTTGGTTTATAAACCTTCAGAGAATACAGTGGTGTTCACCCATGAATCAACAACTGTTTTGCCATGTACAGTCTAATCCTTTCCCTGAAGTAAACCAGGGACCAGAAAGAATTATATACTTGAACCATAACATCAATTTATTTTATTAAACCATATTCTGGTACTGGACTTTAAAAGCACAAACTGCTTTTAGGGCATTTATATAAAACAGTCTGATTAACCTCCTATTCAGGAAGCTTTTGCTTGTAACATTACAGTCTCTTCTTTTTGAGTTTGCAATACATAACTTTCTGATACCTGTATCAGTAATAATTGTATATAATCTGAGTAGATGGTTTTCATGAGCAGTAATGTTTTTTTTTTTTTTTGAGAAAGGGTCTTCCACTGTCACCCAGGCTGGAGTGCAGTGGCATGATCTCAGCTCACTGCAGCCTCAACCTCCTGGGCTCAGGTGGTCCTCCCACCAGGTGTGCATCACCACACCCAGCTAATTTTTGTAGGTTTTGTAGAGACAGGTTTTCATCATGTTGCCCAGACTGATCTTGAACTCCTGAACTCAAGCAATCCTCCCACCTTGGCCTCCCAAAGTGCTGGGATTAGAGGCATGAACCACCACACCGGCCCAGTAAATCTTTCATCTTTTCTTCCGCTTTATATTGCTTGCCACCATGCTTAACATCAACTTCATTAAAAGTAGATTGTAAGGCAAACATTATGTTACCTTCATCTTATGTTTTGCAATCTTACTTTTCCTATATGTTAGTTCCCCTCTACCCTCTTGTTTTTAAATTTTACTTCACTTCCCTTTTTCAAGACTTTGGGGTAGCAATATATAGATATATAAATATATATATATTTTTAAAAGAAAATTATGACAGTTCAATTTGTAAATTCTGTATCAATATTATTTCCCACAAACATGTTCCTTAGACTAGCAGAAGGCAGTTAAGTGCTATAATATATATTATTTCTAAAGAACAATAAAGATATATTCTATTTTAAGCTAGCTACATACTAAATTTTGTTTTGTAACATTTAACCACAAATTGATTTTAGGGGCTCAACATTTTTTAACCAACCAAATGAGGAAAAGACATCCTCATTTCCTTTTTGAGAACGTCTGCTGCAATGGCCACTCAGGAATATACATAGAAGGCATATATATGAACTTCACCAAAGCATTATCCATGGTTCATTTAAAATTTTTTTAATTCACGGAGAAATGGAAAAAAAGATTTGAGGATATTGTTGAATGATCATAAAAATGGTTCTGTTGAATAGAGGGAAATTTCTGGTAGTGCACTCCAGGGCTTTCGGTCTTGATACTCTTCTCTTTAATGTGTTTAACAATTATTTGGATTAAGCATTGAGAGGGATATTGGATAATTAGCAGTTAATAGGACCGACTTTAGAGGGAGAAAAATCTGCAGATGTGCAAGTCCTTTATATAAAATGGTGTAGTATTTGCATATAACCTGTGCACATCCTCCTGTATACCTTAAATCATCTCTGAATAACTCATAATACATAATACAATGCAAATGCTAGGTACAGAGCTATTGTACTAATTTTCTTTTTTGTTTGTGGTACTTTTGCCGTTCCATTATTTTCGTGTTTTTGTTTGTTTTTCAGACAGGCTTCCACTCTGTCGCCCAGGTTGGAGTGCAGTGGCACAATTTTGGCTCACTACAGCCTTGACTTCCTAGGCTCAAGCGATCCTCCCATCTCAGCCTCCAAAGTAGCTGGGACTAAAGGCATGCACCACCACACCCAGCTAATTTTAGTATTTTTAGTAGAGAGGGGGTTTCGCCATGTTCCCCAGGCTGGTCTCCAACTCCTGGGCTCAAGCAATCTTCCTGCCTTGGCCTTCAAAAAGTGCTAGGATTGCAGGTATGAGCCACTGCGCCCAGCTAAAAATTTAAAATATTTTCAATCTGTAATTAGTTGAATCTGAGAATGGGAAATTCACAGATATGGAGAACCAACTGCATATCAGGACACAAACTAGCCAAAAGGAGGTTAAGCTCTACTGCTTCTGACTTCTGACCAAAAATTCTCTCAAACCCTTCATTAAGAGGGCCTCCCACTTGCCATGAAATACAGGTGAAGATGGAAGGACCACACAATCCAGTATTGTTCTGTAATCACAAGGATCTTACAACTAAAACAATTAATTTTGCAAGTTCATCGCTTAGTCTTTATATTACTATCAAAGCTAAGCTTTTTCTGCCGTTAGACTTCTGCTGTTAGACATGTTCTTAATGATTTCAAATATTTAACTGAAAAAACTTAAGTATCCACAATTCTATAACTTTGAGAATTATAAAGAAACTGTCTTTATAAAGGCTTTATTTACCTTCCAATTGTCTTATATCCTCATCTACACCCATTTTATTTAAATAGATTAAAATAATCCTTCGCCAAAAAAAAAAAAAACCCTCATTTGTTTATGTACATCACAGGCAAACCATTATATACCGGGATCTAGGATCTGTGCAAACTACAATCCACAGGCTAAATCTGGCCCACCATCGTTTTTATAAAACAAGTTTCTCTGAAGCACAACTTCAATCATTCATGTGCTCATACATTTGTTCAGTACCGTCTTTGGCTGCTTTTGAGCTACAATGGCAAAACTGAGTAGTTGCAACATAACCACTTGGCCTAAAAAGGCCTGAAATATGTACTGTCTAACCCTTTACAGACAGTTTGTTCATCCCTGTAGGTATATACCAGTTAATTCCCTGTGGACGTGCGGTGGACACAGGCATTTTTTTGAACTGTCATTTCAAGAGAATTATAAAAACTAGAAATAATTTTGCTTAAACACACTTTCAAAAGGCAAGGAGAATTGCAGATCAAATGTCTAAGAAAAAAGAAGTTTTTCCAAATTTAACCTGCTCATGACTGTAAACTAACTATACCACAGTGACGTCTTGCACAAATTGTTTAGCATTTTTTAAAGCATAATAAATATACAGACATCAGTGAAATTATTTTATTTCAGTAACCCCAGAACATCAAGGCTACCTAAGACCAGTTGGTGCTAACTGCAGAAATCATGTTTTGCCCTTACTTGCTATTTCAGGAACTGATTAACACAAATAGTCTCAAGGTGTTCCTTCTAATTAGAAAATTCATATGCTTTAGCCAATGACTATCCACTTGGCTAATGCTGTTATCATTCCATGAGTTCCATGAGTCCTCGGTTCGAATCTTCGTACATACAGGAGGTTTCCCGCCAAATTTTTTCTCTATACTTGCTAAACAGAAACCCCAAACATAAAATACTCAAGGGCGAAAAGAAAGGGGCAAAGCGATACAGATTTGGATCTAGATCTAAATATAGATCTACAGATCTATCTATATAAAATGTTTTGGAAGACAATCTGATGTGAAGAAATCTGGAGAGTTTTCCCCAAGCGTCTGGGACAAAAATTATAATCAACTGTATACAAAAAAAAAAAAAAGAAAAACAACGTATTCTTATGTAGTGAAATTCAGTAAGAGCCCAAAGTAAGGATCTACACATTCAGTAAAGCCTTTTTATACAGGAACTAAAAGGTTCACCAGGCCATTGTATTGTTTCAATCTCTCCGCCAGCCAACCAGGCAGTGAGAAACCCAGACTCAAGTGTGTTTTCTCTCCTCTCCGGGAAGCTTTATTTCCTTCGGGCAGAGTGGCCTCCGTACCGGTGGTTCAGAGGCATCCATCTTCCTCCCCAAATCGTATTACCAAAATGTCTTTTAAACACTCGGGTAAAAGCGTCTAAATTACTTTCCTACGGCAGGCCCATGTGCACAGATTTACGGGTGACCAGGTGGAACAAAAAGGAATAAAACCGCTTTTCAGAAGACAATTTTCCAACAAGGGATACCAAAAACTAGACAAAAACGTAAAGGCCCACTTAAAAGGCTTCTCCTCTTAGTTTAGGCTGCTCATTTACAAAGAGCAGGTCCACTGCTTCCTGGAGAACGACCTAGAGGATGGGTCCTGACCCGGGGAAGAGCAGGCGCAGAGCCGACCCCGAGGACCGCCCAAGGGGCGGTCCCGGGCGCAGGGGCGGGAGGGCGAGCGCAGCAGGCAGAGGAGGCCGCGGGCCGCGGGCCCCGGGCGCGCACTCACACAGGTGGCGGGCAGGGCTGCGCGGGGTTCCGAGGAGCCTCGACCAGAAGCAGCAGGAAAAATGCGCGCAAAGTTGAGATGACCAGCGAGTAGCGGAAAGGGGAAGGGACGGTGCGGGGAAAGGCATGCGATGGGAGCGGGCTGGCTTCTAGTTTTCCTTCCTTTCTCCTCCAATAACTCACCAAAGAAATCTCACTGAGAAGACGGGGGAAATGAAAGGAAATGGGGGAGCAGTGTCCACGAGCCGCTAAAGCCTCCACAGGAGACGGAGCACCGTACCTCCACCTAGCTCCCCGGTCCCGCCCCCGCGCAGTGGACTCTGCGCCTGTGCGTGCGGCGGCCAGCGTGCCTCCGCTCCTCGCCCCGAGCGGCCTCGCGCGCGGCACGTGACTCTCCTCTCTCACTGTAGCCTATCCGAGCACTCCGAGCTCCTCAGGCTCCTCCCCTCCCTCGTTCCCCTGGCGGCGTTGGCCTTGCGTCCTCGTGGTCTCAGCCGCTCGCTCCGCCCACACCGGGATTGGGGCTTGCTCACAAAAACCTTATTGTGTGACGCGTGCGCACCCGCTGCGCTTTGCCCTGTCTCTAGTAGGATTTTTCTTTTTCCCCAGATACACAGAAATAGAAAAGAGCACAGTTTTTAAGGGGGCACCATTTTCACCCCGTTAACTTTCAAAGGCACGTAAAAACAGTGGCTTCCAAATGAGCTTCTCTAGCAGAAGGCGCTGCAGAAAGAGGGAAGAGGGGAGACCTAGTTTGCAGTGCCGCCTGCCTCTGCCTCGTTGCCTAGTAACGGTTTTCAAGGCAACCGCACAGTCAACGACGCTTAGCAATCCGGAGAGAAATAGGGTGTTTTCTTCCCGAGAGAGGACTGCTAAGAGGGGGTTAAAAGGGGACGATGTGAAGGAGAGAACCCGTGGTCCTTGAGAGGGCGAAGAAGTAAGAAAGGGGAAGCAGTGAAGAAAGGGACGGAGATAGTGAGACAGGGAGAAAAAAGTTGAGGAGAGTAGCTTTTAAGGAGTCATTTGGTGGCCATGGATCCAACGTGCCCTTCTGAGTGCATTTATAACCTCATACCCAGTGACTTGAAGGAGCCTCCCCAGCCTCCTAGGTATGTGGATAAGCAAAGACTATCACTTGAAACAAGAATGGGGAATACTCAGTATTAATTAAGTATACCTATACTGGGACTTTTAATAAATAAAATGTATTTTTGCCTCGATGAAGTAGCCTTGGAGGATAACTTGTTAGAGAAAAGGTCGAAATATCTAGGTATTCAGTATCTCACAGTTTTACAGAGAGGGCAGTCTGGCGCTGTGAGATGACCATTTTATTATATTACACTTAACCTCTTATTAATACGGTATGTGATTATTGTGTAATTTAATTATATGTGATATGTTATACAGCATAGCGTGAAGTTTCATGTTGTTGAAAAGAGAAAAAAATCACAATTCCAGTATCTTGTTTAAGGATACTTGATGTTTGGTTTCAGGAGTTCGGTGTTGTATTTCTAACTGCACTACTCCCTCTCTAATGGGATAGAACTTATCTTTTCCTCCAAGATTTTTATGAAATATAAATTTACATTTGCTTTTGAGCCTCAGGTTTTTGATCAGTGAAACGAAATATCTACCACTATTAGGCAGTTTCTAAGGACTTTTTCAGATCTAGTGGTTTAATGGAAGGAAGAATTGGAAGGAAGAATTGGTGGATAGATAATGAACCAAAAAATATGTAATTGAGTTGAAATTTTACATAGGTCTTAGAACCTCTTAAATTCTCCAAATCTCAAAAACGTGCAAAGGAAGCACTTCAGTTACTCCCATCTGTAGGGACTTCTTAGAACTTACTTAAATCTGTGGGGAGCAAAGAAAGAAGTGGAGAAAATCTCATTTCTCCTAGGACTTGAAATGTTTCCTGTCTTTTACCATCATCCTTGTCCGTATGCAAGTCAAAACCACATTTGAAAAGGACTGGACTAAAAATCGGGCCTAGCAACTAATTGTCTTTGTGATCTTTAGAATAAAGTTTCATTTGTTTACTAATCTGTGAGATAAATGTACTAGATAATATCCAAGGCCCCTTTTACATCTAATGGTCAATTAGTTTTACTAGTATTAGGGTAATAGCTTCAACAAGTAGGCAGCTTCTTCAATTTTAAGTATCTGGTTTAAACTAGAGCAGTAACTATATTACATCTCCATTAGCATATCAACATCTAAAGATTGGAAAGAGGAATGCAAGTAAGTTATGGCACAGTTGCAGAATTTATTTTCAAATTGTCTATTGTTGAACCAACTTTTGGTTTCAAATTCCTGCATATTACATGAGATAAAACTCCTCTGTAACACATTGGTAGATTGTATTTCTATAGAATATTGAATTTGAGAGTTATTTTATTAGGTAGGTATTCTGTTCTTTGGCAAATTAAAAAGCTTTACTGCATCTAGACGATTTTTTTTTCAAAAAAAATTTATAGGAACAGTATTCATTTGGCAAGCATTAATGGAGCGCCTATTATGTGTATAATATTGCACTAGTATATCTGTTCTTGGTGCTGTTAGAGTGATAGCACAGACTTCTTGGTTTTACTATGAAGAAGTGAGTAGAAGAAAGATTTATGATGAGAGGAAATAGAGGCACCCAAATGTGATGCCAAAAGAATCATTTCTGTTAGGTTAAAGCCAATTTACACTGGCAAGATTCTGACAACTGCCTGGCTTTTGATCTCCCATGCCTCAGAGTTTACAGTCTTTTTGGGGAACTGAAATATGAACACTAAAATTTATCATTGAAAACCATAATGAGAGATGAAGATACTAAATGAGAACTTAGAAGATGAATGTATGCGACCAAAATCGGATGAAAGTCACTTTTCTGCAGTTGAACTATTGGCTAAGACTTAAGTTATGAAAGTCTCAAAGTCAATGGGAAGTCATGATTCAGTTTTCAAAATTTGAGTTACTCATGATGCATAAGATGGTTTCCAAGATTTTCACCAAATCTATCACCCTTTTTTTTTTTCAATTAATTTTTTTTGAGATGGAGTTTCACTCTTTTTGCCCAGGCTGGAGTGCAATGGCGCCATCTTGGCTCACTGCAACCTCTGCCTCCTGGGTTCAAGCCATTCTCCTGCCTCAGCCTCCCGAGTAGCTGGGATTACAGGCCTCTGCTACCACAACTGGCTAATTTTATATTTTTAGTAGAGATGGGGTTTCACCATGGTGGCCAGGGTGGTCTTGAACTCCTGACCTCCAGTAATCCACTCACCTCTGCCTCCCAAAGTGCTGTGATTATAGGCGTGAGCCACCACACCTGGCCTATCACCCTTTATTGATGTCTGCAGTTATTGAATATCTCCAGTCATCCCCTCTTTCCATTTTGTTTAAAGCAATATTCCAGTTATGGTCTGAACAGTCCATGAAACCATTATCTCCTTTCCATAATTCTTGGCACAATATTTTCATCCATTCAGCCTAAGCTTCCATAAGCATTTTGACAGTCATGTCCAACTATTGGCTCACATTGAAATACCCTGTATGGATTTTGACTAAGGTTGGTCTCTCCCATCCTCTAATTATGTAGCTGATTCTTTTTTATCTCAACTCATTTTTCTATGGAGATAGTTTTGCATTTGAATCTTTCATACATTCTGTTAACCATTTTTCCCAGCTTTGTGTCATTTGCAAATTTAATAAATATGTCTTTTATATCTCTTATCTGTCATAGAACATAGTATATTAGTCTGTTCTCACACTGCTAATAAAGACATACTCGAGACTGGGTAATTTATATTTAAAAAGACGTTTAATTAACTCACAGTTTCACATGGCTGAGGAGGCCTTACAATCATGGCAGAAGGCAAAGGAGGATCAAAGTCACATCTTACATGGTGGCAGGCAAGAGAGTGTGTGCAGGGGAACTCCCCTTTATAAAACCATCAGATCTCATGAGACTTATTCACTGTCATGAAAGCAGCACAGGAAAGACCCACTCCCATGATTCAATTACCTATCACCAGATCCCTCCCACGACATGGGAATTATGGGATCTCATCAATTCAAGATGAGATTTGGGTGGGGATGCAGCCAAACCATATCATTCTACCCCAGCCCCTCCCAGATCTCATGTCTTCACATTTCAAAACCAATCATGCCTTCCCAACAGTCCCCCAAAGTCTTAACTCATTTCAGCATTAACTCAGAAGTCCACAGTTCAAAGTCTCATTTGAGACCAGGCAAGTCCCTTCTGCCTATGAGCCTGTAAAATCAAAAGCAAGTTAGGTACTTCCCAGATACAATGGGGGTCCAGGCATTGGATAAATATAACCATTCGAAATGGCAGAAATTGGCCAAAACAAAGGGGCTACAGGCCCCTTGCAAGTCCAGATTCTAATAGGGCAGTCATTAAACCTTAAAGTTCCAAAAGATCTCCTTTGACTCCATGTCTCACATCCCAGGTCACGCTGATGCAAGAGGTGGGGTCCTATGGTCTTGGGCAGCTCTGCTGCTGTGACCTTGCAGGGTACAGCCCCCATTCTGGCTGCTTTCATGGGCGGGCGTTGAGTGTCTGCAGCTTTTCTAGGTGCATGGTGCACGCTGTCAGTGGATTTACCATTCTGAGGTCTGGAGAACAGGGGCCCTCTTCTCACAGCTCCACTACGTGGTGCCCCAGTGGGAACTCTGTATGGGGGGCTCCCACCCCACATTTCCCTTCCACACTGCCCTAGCAGAGGTTCTCCATGAGGGCTCTGCCCCTGAAGCACATCTTTGCCTAGACATCCAGACATTTTGATACATCCTCTGAAATCTACGTGGAGGTTCCCAAACCTCAATTCTTGACGTCTGTGCACCCGTAGTCCCAACACCATGTGGAAGCCACCAAGGCTTGGGGCTTGCACCCTCTGAAGCAATGGCCTGAGATCTATGTTGGCCCCTTTTAGCCATGGCTGGGACTCAGGGCACCAAGTCCCAAGATTGCCCAAAGCAGCAAGGCCCTGGGCCCAGCGCATGAAACCATTTTTTCTCCTAGGTTTCTGGGCCTGTAATGGGAGGGGCTGCTGTGGAGACCTCTGACAGGCTCTGGAGACATTTTCCCCGTTGTTTTGGCTATTAACATTTGGCTTCTCCTTACACAAATTTCTGCAGCCGGCTTGAATTTCTCCTCAGAAAAATGGGTTTTTCTTTTCTATTGTATTATCAGGCTGCAAATTTTCTGAGCTTTTATGCTCTGCTTCCTTTTAAACATAAGTTCCAATTCCAAACCATATCCTTGTGAATACATAAAACAATGCTTTTAACACTACCCAAGTCACCTCTTGAATGTTTTGCCGCTTAGAAATTTCTTCCATCAGATGCCCTAAATCATCTCTCTCAAATTCGAAGTTCCACAAATCTTTAGGGCAGGGGCAAAATGCCACCAGTCTCTTTGCTAAAACATAGCAAGAGTCACTTTTATGCCAGTTCTCAACAAGTTCCTCACCTCCATCTGAGGCCACCTCAACCCAGACTTTATTGTCCTTATCGCTATCAGCATTCTGGTCAAACCCATTCAACAAGTCTCTAGGAAGTTCCAAACTTTCCCACATCTTTCTGTCCCCTTCTGAGCCTTCCAAACTGTTCCAGCCTCTGCCTGTTACCCAGTTCCAAAGTCGCTTTCACATTTTTGGGTATCTTTATAGCAGTATCCCACTCTACTGGTACCGATTTACTGTATTAGTCTGTTCTCATACTGCTGATAAGTACATACCCAAGACTAGGTAATTTATAAAGGAAAGAGGTTTGACTCACAGTTTCACATGGCTGGGGAGGCCTCACAATCATGGCAGAAGGTGAAGGAGGAACGAAGTCACGGCTTACATAGTGGCAAACAAGAGAGTGTGTGCAGGGGAATGCCTCTTTATAAAACCATCAGATCTTATGTGACTTATTCACTATCCCAAGAACAGCATGGGAAAGACCCACCCCCATGATTCACTTACCTCCCGCTGGGTCCCTCCCACAACATATGAGAATTATGGGAGCTACAATTCAAGATGAGACTTGGATGGGGACACAGCAAAACCATATCACACGGCAAGTACTTTACACTTTACTAGGCTACTAGACACCTCTCTCTAGGCTGATAGCAATACTTTTGAGTGTTCAGTCACCAAAGTGAACCTATTAACTCATATTTCTCTACCTTATCAACAAGGATTTAACAAGATTCTCTGCTGACATCAACATGCAAATTATGTCTAAAATATTTCCCTAATCTATTAATCACATAATCTTATTTTTTAATTGATTTTCATTTGTGGTGACCTGAAACTCCAAATGGCCTTATGTAATCATTGCTTCTCTATGAATGTAATAAAAATTCTCTCTACAACTCTTACAGAAATTGTCATCAGGCTCACCAGTGTAGAATTTCTGCATGCATACTTTTTGAAAATGAGAATATTTAATGCAGTGAACACCATTAGTTTTTGTTTAATTGGTTCTGTTTTTCATTGTGATTAATTGTAACACATAATCAGTGCTTCATTTTTGGAGCTTCCCATTCTTCTTGGACTACTTTCTGCTTTATTCAGTGTCAATACTGTTAACACTTACATGTTTTGAAGTCTTTATAACATCTCTTTGTTTAAAGTATGGTTATGTATCTGACTTTGCTGAGAAATCTGTTCCTTGACTATTAGGAACTCTTAGGTGACATGGTCATTTTCTCCTGATCCAGAGTTTCTTGTCTTACCCACTGTGCTAATTACAGCCAAGAATTTAATCAAGGAAAGCAGTAACCCTTTTAATTAACTTATATTCAAAGAAAGTCTAGACTATTCCGAAGTCTCTTTTTGTTTGGCATGATGACATTTTATGCTAAAATTCCCATTGCTGCAATACATGGTCTCTTAGTATTATGATTAGTATTAGAAGCTGTTTTAGTGTTTTAAGTGTTTAGTATTCGAATTTAAGTGTTAGAATGTATTTTTCATCTGGCTAGGCAGTCTCTACAGACCCACAATAATACTTCTCTTCATCTCTTACATTTTGTCCAACTGCCCTTCTCATGCTTATATATCTCATATATTTATATTTATTCATGTTATATATTATATATACATATATATAATATATCACAGACACACAAATGAAGATGTGTTATAATTAATAGAATTACCTGAAGAATGTAGAGGAATTGAAGGCCTGGGAAACTATGTGGTTGACAGGATAATTCAAAAGGCACCTTTTCCTTCAGGCACATGGATGAGGGGAGAGACAACCAGATACAGGATTTTTTTCAGCAAGGAACATTGCGGCTTCCATATGCATTTACTGGCTTAATGTTTATTTTGAGTTACTGCCTATAATTTAGAAACCTATACATGGCCGGGCGCAGTGGCTCACGCCTGTAATCCCAGCACTTTGGGAGGCCGAGGCAGGCGGATCACGAAGTCAGGAGATCGAGACCGTCCTGGCTAACATGGTGAAACCCCGTCTCTACTAAAAATACAAAAAATTAGCCGGGCGTAGTGGCGGTCGCCTGTAGTCCCAGCTACTCAGAGAGGATGAGGCAGGAGAATGGCATGAACCCGGGAGGCAGAGCTTGCAGTAAGTTGAGATGGCGCCTCTGCACTCCAGCCTGGGCGAAAGTGCGAGACTCCATCTCAATAAATAAATAAACAAATAAATAAATAAGAAACCTATACATAATATAACATGTGGTAAAAGGCATTAGCACACCTCTCTGGCATTTCATATATACATAAAAATGTTGAGAGAAGAAAATATGACAACAATATTCCTTAAAATCAGTTGCCAGGGAGATATGCAAGTGAGCTTTTGTGAATGTTAGACTCATTTTTTAGATTATTCAGTTACAGAGCAAGGTTTAATATCTTAAGCAATACTAACAATATATTGTATATGAGAATTCATTTTTACAGATCAGGGAAATATGTCAGTCTGTTATATTCACTATCTAGACATCATGACTCAAATTTTTACAGAATAAGACTGTGTCTACCAGGACACAGGTAAAATCAAGTAAAGGGTTAAACAGTTTCAATTTTTAAACATTTTATCAGGATGGATATCTAATAATCATAACCACAAGAATACTGTTAATAGCAATATGTTCAATGTATTAGAATTTAAAATGTGTCAGTTATTGCTCTTTTTCACAAGACTCCTATGGGATAAGTAGTAGTATCCCATTGTTACAGAAGAAAAATCTCAGGCCCAGAAGTTGAGGCAATGAGGAAAAACAAGGGCTGAGATTGAGACACAAATCTAATACCAAAGCTCATAACTTTAATTGGTTTGCACAGTTCTTTTAGCCTGAGTCAGTAAAACAAACAGTCCTTTTTGCTTCAGTAACATCTATAATTGTTTAGTTTTTGATAATTTATTATATATCAGATATTATTTGGTGTTTATACACAACCTTGTTCTAATGCAATGAGTTTTTTTTGATGAGGCTATCAAAGCAAATGGGAAATTATGATAGAAAAGTAAGGTAGAGCTACAAATGAGGACCTACATGAAATGTATGCTTTAAAATCATGCACGTTTGCTTAAAGTCTGAAACAAATTTGACTCTATTAGTTAAGCAGCCAGCCCACGAAAGAAGAAAGATCTTTCCCATGCTTCTTTAAAAATCAATTACACTCTAAGTCATATTGTCCAAAGACAAAAGCAAAGCAGTAGTCACAGAGGAGCACAAATGTTCTCGGTGTGCTGCCACAAATACACTTCCTCCAGGATTCACGGAGTGAGGAGACCACGTGTGTAATATGATAAAGATTTCAGCCGCACTTTTACATTAAATCTACTGAGTTTCATAAGTCTACTGTTGCCCTCATTATAGACCAGTGTTCCAGTACGATAACATAACTAAACAAAAGCAGTTTTGGAGACAGCAATGTGTTGTGCTCTGGGTGTGCAGCTATCTGACTGCATAGTTTAATTCAAGGATAGGTTTTCCTGCTATCTAGATCAGCACAGTCTAATAGAAATGTAATGAGAGTCATGTATGTAATTTAAACTTTTCTAATCACTTTTAAAAAGTAGAAATAACGAAAAATTTACTTTATGTAGTTTATTTAATGCAATTTATCTAAAATACTATGATTTCAGCATGTGGCACCAGCCACATCTCAAGTGCTCAATATCCACATGTGGCTGTATTACACAGCACAGATGTAGATGAATACATTAACTACATACTCTTTTGACATTCCAAATATTATTTCACTCAACAGCTTGTGAGAGGTACTGAGCAGCACTAAGATCATCATTATACTCAATGACATATGCCTGTGTTGTCAAGTAAGTGCAGAGCAGAGCTATGACAGACAACCAGGCTGGGGGAAGAATTGGCATCCATTTTTGAAAATTTAGTTACTTGATATAGAGATGAGCCTGAATTGAACACTGTCATTTCAAGTCTGTAGGTGGACTTAAGGGATATCTGTGTACATGTAAAAATTCTCCTCAAGAAATAATTTGGATAGCTTTCTAACACAGCCTAGGCTCCAGAGTTCAGAGTTCCACACAATAGTGTAATGCTGCAGTAATACTGGGAAAAATTGAAAAAGAAAAGTTGTTAATCCCTGATGCCTATTTTGCCCATTAGAGGAAAAAAAATCTCAATTAAGCACTTTCAAACTATCCCAACTTTTTGAGCAATATCATTTCCTTGTGTGCCCTTTAAAATAAATGGTTTTTAAAATGTAAATTTACTGTCTTAATGATGGGACTTACTACATGGTGATTAGTAAAATCTTAACTGTATGGTAAAATACAGTTTTGGTATGTTTTCTGAAGATGACAATTTTAGTTTGAAAATAACTTATCTTTAGCCCACATCTCATAATTCTAATAATAAATAGAAAATAGAGCCAATTATCCATTACACTGCCTGACTTCAAACTATACTACAGGGCTGCAGTAACCAAAGCAGCATGGTACTGGTACAAGAACAGACACAGAGATCAATAGAACAGAATAGAGAACCCAGAAATAAGACTGCCCACTTACAAGTATCTGATCCTTGACAAACCTGACAAAAACAAGTAATGGGAAGGATTCCATATTCAATAAATGGTTCTGGGAGAACTGGCTAGCCATATGCAGAAGAATGAAACTGGACCCATTCCTCTCACCATATACAAAAATTAACTCAAGATGGATTAAAGACTTAAACGTAAAACCCAAAACTATAAAAATCCTGGAATACAACCTAGGCAATACCATTCAGGACATAGGCACAGGCAAAGATTTAATGATGAAGATGCCAAAAGCAGTGGCAACAAAAGCAAAAATTGACATATGGGATCTAATTAAACTAAAGAGCTTCTGCACAGGAAAAGAAACCATCAACAGAGTAAACAACCTACAGAATGGGAGAAAATTTTTGCAAACTATGCGTCTGACAAAGGTCTAATATCCAGCATCTATAAGAAACTTAAAGTTACAAGAACAAAACAAATAATGCTATTAAAAAGTGGGCAAATGAAATGAACAGACACTTCTCAAAAGAAGACATACATGTGACCAACAGTCATATGAAAAAAAGCTTAACATCACTGATCATTATAGAAATGCAAATCAAAACTACAATGAGATACCATCTCACACCAATCAGAATGGCCATTATTCAAAAGATACTGGTGAGGTTGTGGAGAAAAAGGAACACTTACTCACTGCTGATGGGAGTGTAAATTAGTTCAACCATTGTGGAAGACAGTGTGGCAATTCCTCAAAGACCTAAAGATGGGAATACTATTCAACCCAGCAATCCCATAACTGGATATATACCCAAAGGAATAGAAATTGTTGTATTATAAAGACACATGCATGCCCATGTTCATTGCAGCACTATTCACAGTAGCAAAGACATGGAATCAACCCGAATGCCCCTCAGTGATAGACTAGATAAAGAAAAGGTGATACATATACACCATGGGATGCTATTCAGCCATAAAACAAGAAGGAGATTGTATCCTTTGCAGGGACATGGATGTGTACATGTAAAAATTATCCAGTAAATAATTTGGATAACTTTCTAACACAGCCTAGGCTCCAGAGTTCAGAGTCCCACACAATAGTGTAGTGCTGCAGTAATACTGGCTGGAGGCCATTATTCTTAGCAAACTAACACAGGAACATAAAACCAAATACTGCTGAATTCTCACTTAAAGTGAGAACTAAATGGTGATAACACATGAACACATGGAGGGGAACAACATACCCTGGGGCCTATCGGAGGCTGCGGGTGGAAGGAGGGAGAGGATCAGGAAAAACAAGTAGTGAGTACTAGGTTTAATACCTGGGTGATGAAATAATCTGTACAACAAACCCCCGTAATGCATGTTTACCTATATAACAAATCCGCACATGTATCCCTGAACTTAAAAGAAAATAGAGCCAATTATCTAATAAAGTCACCACTAGATCTTTGTAATAAAACCATACCATTTAGAAAATGGAATAAAATGCACCTATTTAACAGAAAGAATAAGCTTTATGTGTATTAAGATATCACACTATATTAAATTTTAAAAATCTAGTTGCAATTCATACAGAAATAGAAACACAGGCTTGGCGCAGTGGCTCACATCTGTTATCCCAGCACTTTGGGAGGCCAAGGCAGGTGGATCACTTGAGGCCAGGAGTTCCAGACCAGCCTGGCCAATGTGGTAAAACCCTATCTCTCCTAAAAATACAAAAATTAGCCAGGCATGGTGGTGCGTGCCTGTAGTCCCAGCTACTCAGGAGGCTGAGGCACGAGAATCATTTGAACCCAGGAGGCAGAGGTTACAGTGAGCTAAGATCACACCACTGCACTCCAGCCTGGGCAACAGAATGGGCAAAAAAAAAAAAAAAAGAAAGAAAGAAAGAAACACTGACATTGAATTTATTCTGGAAAATTTATTGGAGAGATGGAGGAGACATAGATTTTAATTTACTTATTAATGTTATTTTTGTAATTTGGAAAATATCATTTATATAAAATAGAGTATCTTATTTTCTATAATAGATGGACAGGCTTTCAGTTCATATACCTACACAAAAATATATTGAATCATGGGTTTACAAATTTAAAAGAGGTGGAACTAAAGACACCTTTTTTTTTTTACACCAAATGAAATTATCTTATTAATCACAAGACCATATCTGCCAGCCCCAACTTCTGTGGGCATTTTAAGGCACAGATTTGGCTTGAACATTATTTCTTGAAACTATCTAATGAGCTCATTCAGTTTGGACTATAATTGATTCCCAGCCTTTAAGTTCAGGATTGAGGCAAGGCTCCTAAAAGGAAAAAAACAATAATGTTTCTCCAAACCAATTTATCTACATAAGGAAGAAGATAATACAAGTTGTTACAAGCAGTATATCTGAACTTCTGCTTTCAACCAAAGATGGGATTTATCTTCTTGACTTAAACAACTAGAACACCAGAAAAAAATATATGAAACAACAGTTATCAGACACTGAACAATAGACAACATAGAGTGGTCATCTATAAAAGAAGAGAAATAAATGAGGCAAGCCCTACTACTGCCCCAGCATACTCTCTGGAGAGAATTTCCAGGCCAAGATCCAGAAGGAAAAATTAAAACAAAGCCTAGGAGTCTCCCTGAGTTAAGGAGACAGAATTCAGAGTTTGCGAAGGCCAAAGCTGCTAGAATTCACAGCACAGAGTACCAGAGAGGAGAGCTGCACAGAGAGAGGACTGTGGAAATATGAACAAGGATTTCCCTAAAGTCTTTGGTTGATAGCACATGTATGTAATGAAACAACCAAGGCCAAGGAAATAACCAACAGAAAGCAGTAGTGCCAGGTAAAGTTCATGTTCCCACCAGCCCAGGTGGAGACACCTCCTAATACACAGGGCATTGAGTAGTGCAGTCAGAAGTATATTGCCCAGTAGTGGGGCCAAATTAGAAATAGACTAAAAGCACTTGTGGAATTACCCTAACACTTAAAGCAAGCCTTAAAATGATCACACTGTTTCCAACTATCATAACTGAATCCCAGAAAAAAGCTAAGGAAGAAATTTGAGGAACACCAGAAAGAGAAAAAGAAGAGAAAAATTCCGCAACAAACAATGTAAAATTCACAATGTTTGGCATCCAATCAAAAATTACCAGGCATGCAAAGAAGCAGGAAAATATAATGCATAACCAAGAGAAAACATAGTAAAGACACACACAGAAATGACACAGATTAGAGAATCAGTAGACAAGACCTTAAAACAGTTATTTTAAATATTCATCATGTGTTCAAAAGGTAGAAGAAAGCATGAACCAAGATGGGGAAAGAAATGGAAGGAGAGATCCAAATCTATCTTCTAACCATAAAGAATACCATGTACAAAATGTAGCTATATGTAATAGATTGGATTAACAGCAGCTAAGACACTGAAAAAGAAAATTTAGATGAATTTGAAGACAGTAATAGAACAATGCAAAATGAAATACAGAGAAAAAATAGACTGAAAAGGAAAGCGGAGAATCAATGAGGCTTGAACAATATCAAGCAGTCAAAGAATCATGGAAGAGGAGAAAACGGATGAGGAAACAGAAGAAATATTTGAATAAAGGTAAAAAAATTGTCAAATTTGATGAAATCTCAAAATCCAAAAATCCAAGAATCACAGTTAACCCCACGTAGAAAAAAAAATACCAAGAGACATTACCATCAAATTTATTAAAACTATTAATACAGAGAAAAAAAAGTTTAAAACAGCCAGAGGAAAAAAAGAAAAATTATATAGAAGAAGAAGAAAAAAGGACAGTAAATTTATCTTTAGAAACAATGGAAGCCAGAAGTTTAAAAAGGTCCTTTATGGAGAAGGAATTGTACCAGTTAGAAATTTGGACTTATACAGCAGAATGAAGAACACTGGAAATGGCAAATATATGGGTAAATATTCAAGATTTTTTCAA
Source organism: Pongo pygmaeus (assembly GCF_028885625.2). Lineage (NCBI taxonomy): Eukaryota > Metazoa > Chordata > Mammalia > Primates > Hominidae > Pongo > Pongo pygmaeus. Next base: position 25,186,946 of record NC_072381.2, on the reverse strand, counting down.
ATGTATTTAAAATACAATTATACAAAGGGAACATAATCACAATCATTTATGGATTTTATACCACACAGAAAAGTAAAATATATTACAACACTAAGACAAGGGTGGGGTTGGATGCAAGTATTCTTTTGAAAGGTTCTCATACCATATGTAAAATGCTATAATATTGCTTGAAAGTAGGCTCTGATAAGTTAAACCTATATATTGTAAAGCTACAGTTTCCACAAAACCAAACCAAACAAAACAAAATGAAAAGCAAGATAGAATGAGCAAGGGGATATGTAAAAAAACAGCAAGCTGGAAAATGTAAGCAGAAACAAATTTTTATAGTCACATTAAAATGAAAGGTATAAACATACCAAACAAAAGTGATTGATGGCTGGATAAAATTTCTATGCAGTCTATAGGAAAACTCCAACAAGTAGAAAGTCCAAGAATGGAAAAACATATACTATTACAAATCAAAGGGATGCTTGAGTTGCTACCATAATGTCAGACAGAGTAGATTCTAGAGCACAGAATTTTGAAAGGAATAGAGTGTTATTTTATAGTGATGAAGTGATCTGTTTTTCAAGAAGATATAACAATCCTAAATGCTATGCACCTACAAACAGAGCTTCAAAATACATAAAGCAAAAACTATTTTAATTGAAAGAAGAAATAGCCAAATCCACAATTAGAGTCAGAGACCTTAACATCTCTCTTTCAATGATTAGTAGAATAGACAAAATCAGGAAGGATACAGAACATTTGAAGATACTTTCAGTTTGACCTAGTTGTCATTTATGGAACACTCCAGCCAACAGTGGCACAATATACTTTCTTTTCAAGTGTATACTGAACATTTACTAAAATAGAACACACTTTGTGCCATAAAACAAATGTCAGAAAATTCAAAGGAATTGAAATCATATAAAGTATATTCTCTAACCACAATAGAAATATATCTGAAATCAATTAGATATCTGGAAAATCCCAAATCTATGAAAACTAAGCATGTCTAAACAAACTTCCAAATCAAAGAAGACATCAAAAGTATTAAAGTTCAAAATAAAAAACCTAAACTTGTATCTTAAGTAAAAAAAGAAAAACAAATTAAAACCAAAGTAAGAAGAAATAATAAAGATAAGCGCAGATATCATTGAAATGGAAAACATGAACACTGGAGAAAATCAATGAAATTCTGATTCTATAAGAAGATTCATAAAATTAATAGACCCCTAGCCAGATTGATCAGCAGAGAGAGAAAGAGAAAGACAGAGAACACAAATTACTAACATCAAGTATGAGAGGGGTGACATCACTATCGATGCTAAAGATGTTCAAAGGATAATAAGGAAATACTATGAACACTTTTGCCCTAGCACCTCTTTCTTAGGGCAGAGCTTCCATCTAGTTTATCTAAGTCTGATGGACAGGGTTCAGGTAAGTATGTTTTATGATTGTGCTTTTCCATACGAATATAGACTTAAATAAATTAAAAATGTAAGATTTAAACTTTAAGTAAACTTTAGGTAATTTTTACTAGAAATATAAATGCTACAACTTTTTAAATTTAATTTTAGGTACATATCCATTTTTAAGGCAACTGTAAAAGATGACATGCAAAAAGCTAAAACTGCAACGAAAACTATGGGACCAGCAAAAGTTGAAGTACCTTCTCCAAAGGATTTCCTAAAGAAACATTCAAAGGAAAAAACTCTACCACCCAGTAGGTTTTATCAGGCTTTCTTTTTAATATTAAAAGCGTTAGCAGGTGATTTAACTATTATTTTATTGTTGATGAATATTAAACGTGCACAGGTGATAGATAGCAGCTTTACCTCATATTAAACAGAATTTGACTAGGAGAAAGTGGAAGTAGAGAACTGGGTAGAAAAATAGAATGGAGAGTGACAAATTGCCCCCAAAATAGACTTTTGATTGGGTTTGGACTATCCAATGAAGCCCACATGCATCACCGTCTTAGTCCCTAGCTGTGGGGCTTCAATTATAAACAACAATTATAGGAAGAGTCAAGATCCCATTATAAGAAGAGTCAAGACCCCAGAGACAGTATCTGACTAATGGGCAAGATTGCCCAGCATCTAAACCCTGTCTGGCCTTTTCTCCAAGAGATGAAAATTACAGCCATTACTACCAGTTGTTGAAGCAACTACTGGGCTCATTTTGAGTATGGGCTTTTACTCTCCCAGACCTTTAAAACCAACTGGACTGTAATGAGTTAGATGTAATGGAGGAGGCTTCATGAATAAGTGGTAGAACCAGCTTAGGGCCCCATGCTTATTTTAATGCTGTGCTCTTGCTGTACTAAAATTTTTAATTTTTGATCAAGTAGCCTTGTGTTTTTATTTTTTACTGGGCCTCAAAAATTATATAGTTGATCCCAGTTATGGAGTCTTTTGAATGATTTCAGGAAAGAAAGCTATCAGGGAAAGGGAGAGTAGATGAAAAGTGATCTGTGACAGGTATGTATGGAAGCAATTTCTTCATAGCCCAAGTATGTCTTCCCAGATGTCTTAGGGCAATAAAGAAAAGAGAGCACCTGGGCAACAAAGCAAGACCCCGTCTGTACAAAAAAATTAAAATAAAAAAATTAGCTACGTGTGGTGGCATGCACCTGTAGTCTTCGCTACTCTGGAGGCTGATGTGGAAGGATCGCTTGAGCCCAAGAGTTCGAAACTGCAGTGAGCTATGATCAAGCCACAGCCTTCCAGCCTGGACAACAAAGTGAGACCCCATCTCAAAAAAAAGAAAGAAAGAAAGAGAGAAAGAGAGAGAGAGAGAGGAAGGAAGGGAGGGAGAGAGGGAAGGGAGGGGAGGGGAGGAGAGGAAGGGAGGGGAGGGGAGAGGAGAAGAGAAGAGAAGAAAAGAAAAAAAAGAAACTAGTCTGTCTCTTCAAAATGTTGGCTTTTTATGTCTGCTGGCATCGAGGAAATAATGCAACATCTCAAGCCCGGCTAGCAATGTACATTTTAACAAAAGTGAAACTACTTCTCTTTATGGCAGTAGTTAATGTCCCCAAATCCTCTCTCAACTCATATCTCATGAAAAAGGGTGAGGGCACTATCAGGCAAGATGGCAAGATGGAAGAAGCAAGTGTGAAAATACAACATTCATGCTTAATTTGTGACTTCAGAAGTCTCTTTTGTATCTTCCTCTAGTCTTGGCCTGTTGTGACCCAGCATTCTATGACCAACAATACCATTTGAGAATATAGGAAAATCTTAAAATGGAATTTGATGCTTTCAATGCCTTAGGACCACTGGTATCCCTTGGGTCCTCATATAGCCTCTCTAGGGTTAAACATATGATATAACACAAATATATATATATATATATGTAAATCCTTTGTGTCAAATAAGAAAAAAAGGAAGAAGCCTATCATTTTATAAACATTGTAAGACAAAAGCAAACCCAAAATTTCGTTGGCCTTTAGAATAATTCATCAATTCAGGGTATTAGAGCTGGGCACAGTGGCTCATGACTGCAATCCCAGCACTTTGGGAGGCCAAGACAGGAGAACTGCTTTAGCCCAGGAGTACGAGACCAGCCTGAGCAACAAAGTGAGACCCTATCTCTATAAAAAATTTTTTAAAATTAGCTAGGTGTGCTGATGCACATCTGTGGTCCCAGCTATATGGGAGGCTGAGGTGGGAGGATCACCTGAGCCCAGGAAGTTGGGGCTGCAGTGAGCTATGATTGCACCACTGCACTCCAGCCTGGGTGGTAGAGGGAGACCCTGTCTCAAAAAAGGAGAGAAAAAAAAAAGGAATGCAGGGTTTTGCAAGAGCTTTAAAAACTCAGTCCAATGAGAGTTCTGGAGGACAGTTCTGGAGAACTAGAAGTCCAACATCAAGATGTCAGAGGATTAGTTGATTTTTGCTTTTCTTTTTTAGGGGTATTTTTGTTTGTTTTTATTTTTAGAGATATGGTCTATGTTGCACAGGCTGGAGTGTGTGGTGGCTATTCACAGGCATGATGAAAGCACACTGCAGCCTCACACTCCTGGCTTCAAGCAATCCTCCTGCCTCAGCCTTCCAAGTAGCTGGGACTGCAGGCATGCAACACCACACCCAGCAGGGCTGGTTTCTTCTAAAGCATCTCTCATTGGCTTGTAGATGGTTATCTTTTCTCTGTATCTTTACATGTTCTTCCTTATATGTACGTCTGTGTTCAGATTTCCTCTTCTAAGGACACCAGTCATATTGGATCAGCGCCTTCTCTAATGACCTCATCTTGACTTAATTACCTCTTTAAAGACCTTTCTACAAATACAGTTACATTCTGAGATACTGGGGGTTAGGGCTTCAACATATGAATTCTAGGAGGACATAACTCAGCTCCTAACAAGAGGCTAATCCAGTTCATAGACTTTTAACAATAAGTATTGGCTTTGCTGATAATAAAAGTTATATAAACTATTAAAAAAGGTCAAATGATGCAGAAATGAATAAAGTCAGTCCTTAGTAATTGTGATGGGGTTAAAATTGGAAAAGGCATTTTCAAGATAGTTGTTGCTTTCCGTTCTTAAAAATAAATTATTTCACATTTTTGCATTGTGGCAAACCATTTGGCTATATTAAATTAGATCAATGGGAATGATCAAACTGAAGAGGCTGTGTAAAAATGGCCAATAAGCAAGAAATACTTCTCCCTTGTATTTATATACTGTTCATATATATACACACACACACACACACACACATATATGATCTTTTTTGAGACAGAGTCTCACTCTGTCACCCAGGCTGGAGTACAATGGTATGATCTCGGTTCACTGCAACCTCCGCCTCCCAGGCTGAAACAATCCTCCCACTTCAGCCTCCTGAGTAGCTGGGACTAAGGGTGCACACTATCATGCTTGGCTAACTTTGCATTTTTTGCAGAGATGGGGTTTCACCGTGTTGCCGAGACTGGTCTCGAACTCCTGAGCTCAAGCGATCTGCCCACATCACCGTGGGCCACCGTGCCCGGCCTCCTCAACATATTAATTGATTATGTTGCCCTTAATTTATTTCCATTTTAATTACTGACATTTTTTCTTTTTTAAAAATTATTTTATTGAGGCATGATTGACAGGTAAAAAGCTGTGCATATTTAATGTCTACAAGTCAATGAGTTTGGGGATAAGCATAAACTTCTATCTTAAATATTTAAATATATTATGACTGAAACTTCAATATACAAGTGGTGAAATATCTGGATATTATAAATAGCACTGAGTATCAGTGTTTGTAGTTTAATATTAACAAAGAAATGTTATATTTAACAGAAAAAAAGTTTGATCGGAACGTGCCCAAAAAGCCTGCTGTGCCATTGAAGACTGATCATCCTGTCATGGGAATACAGAGTGGAAAAAATTTTATAAATACAAATGCAGCCGATGTCATCATGGGAGTGACTAAAAAGCCTAAACCAATTTATGTTGATAAAAGAACTGGAGACAAGCATGATCTTGAGCCTTCAGGACTAGTTCCAAAGTACATCAATAAAAAGGTAGCCTTGTGGTATATTAATAAGAGGGCTGAAATTCAAATAATTTAAATATGGTGTTCATGATGATCGTCTGTGTTATCATTATTAGTGCTCTCATTGGACACATTGTCTACTTTGCTGATTCTCATTCTTCTGCAATCTGTGTTTGGTCCGAATCTAATGTGATGAAGTTACAAAGAACTCATAGTAAACAATTCCATATAGTTCAGTAGACGAAAGTTATTGTTTTCCTTAACTTTGATTATTAACATATTTAACAATTTTAATAAACATTCTCTGAAAGATATTTTTGGTTAGTTGGAAATGTCACTAAAAGCAGTCATTACTGTAAATCTAGAAGGAATAAGCTGTCAGATGGTCTTAAGATTTAGTCATTAATTGCAGTAACTTGGCAGCTGAATAAGAAAAATGAAGCAGAATGCAGCTTTAGAGCCATCCATCTCATCAGTGTAGTATAAATAATTCACATTCCTATTTTAACATGAATATATTTATTTGGTTTTGGTTTTGGGTAAAGACTTGAAAGTACTGTACAATAATCTAGTCCTTTTGGGTCCTTCATTTGTATCTGAAAAGGTGTGTAATTTCATTGGTGAACATTATAGTTTAAATATAGGGGTTTTTTTTTGAGACATATTCTCACGCTGTTTCCCAGGCTGGAGTACAATGGTGCAATCTCAGCTCACTGCAACTTCCAGCTTCCGGCTTGAGTGATTCTCCTCACTCAGCCTCCCAAGTAGCTGGGATTACAGGCATGCATCACCAGGCCTGGTTATTTTTTGTATTTTTAGTAGACAGGGGGTTTCACCATGTTGGCCAGGCGGGTCTTGACTCCTGACCTCAAGTGATCCACCCACCTCAGCCTCCCAAAGTGCTAGGATTGCAGACATAAGCCACTACACCCAGCCAAATACAGATCTTTAAAATAAAAAAGCTTACAAAAAATCTTATTTAATCCTACTTTATTTTGCATACTTATAAAGCTTAAAAGTGTTTGAAACACACAAAATATGAATGCAGGCTGGGCACAGTGGCTCACACCTGTAATCCCAGCACTTTAGAAGGCCAGGCGGATTGCGTGAGGTCGGGAGTTCAAGTCCATCTTGGCCAACATGGTGACACCCCATCTCTACTAAAAATACAAAAATTAGCCAGGCGTGGTGGTGTGTGCCTGTAATCCCAGCTACTCGGGTGGCTAAGGCACGAGAATCGCTTGATCCCACGAGGCAGGGGTTACAGTGAGCCAAGGTCGTGTCACTGCACTCCAGCCTGGGTGACAGAGCGAGACTGTGTGTCAAAAAAAAAAAAAAGAGTGCAGAATTATAAAGAATAATAAGTTGCATCAAGAAGAAATGAAGGAAGGGAGGGAGAAAGGAAAGGAAGGAAGGAAAAAGGAAGAGAGAGATAAGGAAAAAGGAAGAGAGTTAAAGAAAAAAAGAAAAGAAATTGCAATAGTGATGTACAGGGACCTTGAATTGAAGAGTCCAATGATCTACCATGATAAATCCAATGCCAGTTGAAAATCAAAACAGGACCCTCAAGGCTGTTTTCAGAGGACACTGTCTTCTCAGGAATCTAGGAGTTCGCAGGATAAGCCAATAAATTTACTTCAGGCTTCTCCAGGTACTTCCTCCTCCTGTGGCCCCTGGAAACTGTTTTATAGTCCTTGTCCCACAGGATAGGGAAAAGTGGCAAACTCACTCTCCTGGCTCTTAAAGCTACTTCCAATCCATTATTTCTCCATGATCATATGAGAAGTCTTTGGTGGTCATGCCACCACCTGCCACACACTCTGCCCCTCCTTCTGGCTGCTCTCTATGCTGTCCACTTGAATGCATTTTCTGCCTTCAACAGGAAATTTGGAGTATCCATCATGGAAACAGAAAAATACCAGAGTTTACGAAGCCATGAAAGCACTGTGCACCTAATGCCCTTTTGGTGTTGCTGATTAAGCAATCAGTGCTCATGAAAGACTTATTCAATTTACTTTTCTCTTATCAGAGTTAAGTTTTAAAGATCTATTATTGGTAGGTGAGATAGTAAATAAATTCTTTTAAAGTCAATGTCGTATTTTTATAAAATGGGTGAACTCCTGTTTCAGCTCCAAGTGAATTATATGCCATTCATACCATGAGAAACAATTTCTGAAAACAAGCAAGGATAGATGATCACATGAGGTATTTAGCAATATTAGTAAAGACATTATTTCAAAGTCTAACTCTGCCACTTAGTAACTGTGACTTCCAACAATCCATTGGATTTATCACAGGGTTGTAGTAAGGATTAAATTATATAAAGTATATTGAGCACTTGACACAAAATGTGACACCTAATAAAAGAACAAAGAGTGAATATTATAACATATGCAATTTTATTAACAGTATGCATTAGCCTCCGGTGATTCAGCCCATAGGAATATTTCAGATCATTGAAGCTTTTGCTCATTTGTGAGTTCTTTTTCTGAACTGTATCATGCCATTCCCTTTCTTTTTAAAAACGTTTAATTTTTTTTAGAGATGGAGTCTCACTATGTTGCCCAGGCTGGTCTTGAACTTTTGGGCTCAAGCAGTTCTCCTGCCTAGCCGTCCCAAAGTGCTGGGGTTACAGGCATGAGCCACTGTGCCCAGTCATTCTCTTTCTTAAACAGAGTATGCCAAATATAATTTAATCTTTTTGTGATCCTGCAGAGTCATGATGATGAAATTCCGTTATTGTACTAAGCTGTAATGAGGTGTTTCCCTCAGTGTTTCCTGAAGTGGATTGGCCTGTCTCACTGCACCAGCTGACCAGAATACTGGGCTCCCAGAGTCTATTTATATTGTCCTCTGCAGCTTCCAGAACACATTTATATCTAGGATTTCTATCCCTTGTTCAGTCAGGATGGGTTAAGTTACACTGTGATGACAAACAACCCCCAAATTTCAGTAACTTAAAGCAACAAAGTGTTACTGTTTGCTTTCGCCACATGCCCTTTGAGGGTTGTTACAGGCTCTGCTTCTTGTCCTTCTTCCAGGACCCAGAAAAATCTAGTGACATTGCTTGTCACTAGACCAGACAGGAAAAGACACAGCAAGTCATCCATTAATTCTTAAGACTTCTATCAAGAAGTGGCAGAGGTCATCTCCACTGACACTGAGCAATTTGGGGCATATGGCTACATCTTACTTTATGAGGACAACACAGGAAAGTGTTGTCCTACCAAGTGTCTAGAAGGAGAACAGAATATTTTTCAGAATTTTAATGACTACCATACCTCCCAACTGCTGATTCTTCAGAGAGTTCCTCCCCGACCTCCTTATTTATCTAAAATAGCCCCTGTTATTTTCTTTTCCCCCACTATCCTTCTTTATTTTACTTCAGAACACATACATATTATTTCATTCTCTATTTTTGGTGAGTCTCTGTCACCATAGAATGCAAATTCCCTGAAGACAGAAACTTTGCCTTTTTTATTCACTAGTATACCTAGCACCAAGTACATTCTCAAACATTTTTTGAAGAAGGAATACATAGTAATTCTGTTTCTATAGATGGTGAAATCAAACGCATTTACTAAGCTGAAAGAATCACAGCTGATGGCTTCACTGTCAGTTGTTGTGACATGGGAAAATTCCCTTATTCCCCTCGCAGAGTGTACCATAGGGCTGTGGCTCACTTCTTCGGTGCCCCACTGCTCAGACCTCTAGGGGGAGCATGCAGAAGGTCAGGTTGTAGGGCTCTGACTCCACAGCAGGGTCTATGGGTCAATGTTTACAGCTCCTCAAGCCCCAGTGGGCGTGTGCTACAGGGTGCTCTTTTAGTTTAGCTGTCCATAGGTGGCTTGTGTTTGCTCAATTAGACTCCCTGCCTTATCACAAGGACAGAGGGCTTCCAAAGGACTTTCTGTATCCCAGGAGTCTTGCCTTGGTATACTTGAAGAATTGGATCACATGTGGGTTTGGAGAATGAGTGCAAGGTTTTATTGAGTGGAAGTAGCTCTCAGCAGATGGGAGAGCCAGAAGGGAGATGGTTTTTCCCTGGAGCCGGGCAGCTCTGTGGCCCGGGCTTACCTCCCACCACCCCGGCCAAACTCTGCGTTGTTCCACTGGTCGATGGCCTGCCGGCATGCTGGTGCCCATCAGTGTGCTCTCATGTTGGCATGCTCCTCTCAACAGCCTCCACTTTATGTGTTCTTCCATTGATGTGTTCCTCTCGACGTCAGCCATTTGTGTGCCTGCCTGCTAGGGTCTCGGGGGTTTTTATAGGCACAGGATGGAGGCATGCTTTTATAATGTTTTGGAAGACTTTGTCTTTTCTTTAACGAGAACACGAAAAAGAGACTTCAAAATATTCAAGATATTTCAGGTAAAAACTGAAGCATGTAGAAGGTAGAAGGTAGAAAAGCCAAGTCTTGAATATCTTATTCAAGATATTTCAGGTAAAAACTGAAGAATGTAGAAGGTAGAAAAGCCAACTCTTAGGAGTAAAGTATCAGCCAAGAACAGGCGTGAGAAACATTCAGAAAAGGGAAAACAAGCAACTGCAATAACAACTCCATTTATTTATTTATGTATTTAGGGATGGAGTCACACTCTGACACCCAGGCTGGAGTGCAGTGGCACCTTGGCTCACTGTAACCTCTGCCTCCCAGATTCAAGAGATTTTAGTGCCTCAGCCACCCAAATAGCTGGGACTACTGGCACATGCCATGATGCCTGGCTAATTTTTGTATTTTTAGTAGAGACAGGGTTTCACCATGTTGGCCAGGCTGGTCTCGAATTCCTGACCTCAAGTGATCCACCCCCCACTCAGCCTCCCAAAGTGCTGGGATTACAGGCGTGAGCCACCATGCCTGGCCAATAACAACTCTATTTTAAAAGGCAGGAATCCACTAGCTCTCAATGGAGGGAAAAAAGTCACTGAATTTTGTCAATTTACAGGGTTTTGAACAAAGGCTTTAAGTCTGTACCATTTCTTTTTCTCCCATCATCAGTTGATACGTACCCATATATAAGATTGCATACAAAATATTGATTACTTTTTTCTGCAAAATCTTTTTAGGATTATGGTGTCACACCTGAATACATATGTAAGCGAAACGAGGAAATAAAGAAAGCCCAAGAAGACTATGATCATTATATCCAGGAAAACCTTAAGAAAGCGGCTATGAAAAGGCTCTCCGATGAAGAAAGGGAGGCAGTTCTGCAGGTGTGTGTTCTGCCATTTACATTCATCTGTAACTCTTTGGATCATCTCTGAAAGAAAGGTGTACCATCACTTTGATGATTAAAGTCAGCACTTGGATTTTGAAATCAGAACAATCTCTTTGGGTTACAGTTAAAAACCACATAGAGCAAAGCTGACTCTGGAGAGAGCAAAAAGTTGTAATATAGGGATTATTTAATAATATTTTATTTCCAATTTGGTGAACTGTTTTTTTCCTGAACTAGTGTTGTAAGGAAGCCTACCTTCCTCTACAATGAACATGCATGAAATGAAGCAAATAAAGCATTTTTATTTTCATTTTTATGCCCCTGAGTTTGTGAAAAATAATATTCATAAATTAGATATTTTTCACTAGATGGAGCTCTAGAATAATTGAAACTGTCCTTAAAACAACTTTTTTTTCTTTCCTATAAGCCAAATGTCCAAAATTTTAAATAAACAGGTGTTAGGTTTCACGTATGTTTTTCTTGTTTTTAATTACATAGACTTAAATATATATTTATACTGGGATTTTTTAATGCAGGACTTTTATCTGAAGCATTTAAAATATTAGGGGGTGTAAGGGTTTCTACTTCATCATTTGTATGAGTGTTTAATTAAGCACCTCTTTGTACTTTTTATAGTCATACTTTCTCTTATAGAGGCAGAAATAATACTTAATTCTTTGTTTTTTTTTCATTTTGAAAGCATCCCACGAAGCCATTTCTAGTTTATTATTAATCTCTGTTGAAAAATGGATTCATATGCTGTTACAAATTCTGAACATTTTATCAATGTCATCATAATCATCAATAAACATTTCTTAAATGCTAAACCCTGAGGATATTTTAAAAGGCATAAGATTTTTTAAAATATTTGCTATGGAGTATTGTGCAATTTAATTAGTGAGAGGTACTATGGATCTATGTACATGTATAGATGTGAATATGTGTATGTGTGCAGCTCTTAAGTTTCATAAGGTTCCAAGGCACTAGTCACCCCTGGAGGATTACAGATCGTTAGCTGGGCCTGAAAATGT